>NC_059196.1:29184068-29239068 GCF_020615455.1 Coregonus clupeaformis | reverse complement strand
GTATCAAACCAGTTTCCATGATACATTTCTTTGTTGTTGTGCACTTTCCTCAAACAATAGCATGGTATTTCTTCACTGTAATAGCTACTGTAAATTGGATAGTGCAGTTAGATTAACACAACTTTAAGCTTCCTGCCCATGTAAGACATGTCTATGTCCTGAAAAGTTTGCTGTTACTTACAACAGTCATGCTAATCACCTCTACGGGACACCGATCCCGTAGAGGTTAAGTAAAAATACTTTAAAGTACTGCTTAAGTAGTTTTTTGGGGTATCTGTACTTTACAACTTTTACTTTTACTTCACTACATTCCTAAAGAAAAGTATATATTTTGTACTCCATACATTTTCCCTGATAACCCAAAGTACACAATACATTTTGAAGGCTTAGCAGAACAGGAAAATTGTGAAATTCACGCACATATCAAGAGAACACGTGGTCATCCCTACTGCCACTGGCCTGGTGGACTCACTAAACATCTTTAGTAAATAATGTCTGAGTGTTGGGAGTGTGCCCCTGGCTATCCATACATTTTGTGTGCCGTCTGCTTTGCTTAATATAAGGAATTTGAAAAGATTTATACTTTTACATTTAATTTTGATAATTAAGTATATTTCAAACCAAATAATTTTTGACTTTTACTCAGGTAATATTTTACTGGGTGAATTTTACTTTTACTTGAGTAACTTTCTATTAAGGTATCTATACTTTTACTCAAGTATGTCAATTGGGTACCTTTTCCACCACTGCGGCTGACCTGGCTGTAAATGCTTGTCTCTGATGTGTGTGTACTGTACATGTGGGTCTGTGTAAATGTATCTTCTAATGTTGTCTGATTGAGCTTGTGCATGCATACTGTAATGTGTACTTTTTGTATGTTAAACAGTCTAGATATGTTCTGCTAGCAGCCTCACTCTGTGTCAAATCGTTTCCTCCTATATCCCTGGTTCCCTCTCTCCTCCCTGGGTTGGATGTGGCCTCCTCTGACATATTGTCATTGTGTAGAAAAAACTGAAATCATCAATATCGTTTATTGTTAATGGAACAGCACCTTGGGGTAGATGCTGAAGCTAAGTAGTCTTATTTATTTAGATACACACACACACACACACACACACACACACACACACACACACACACACACACACACACACACACACACACACATACACACACACACACACACACACACACACACACACACACACACACACACACACACACACACACACACACACACACACACACACACACACACACACACACACACACACACACACACACACACACACACACACACACACACACACACACACACACACACACACACACGCATACACACACACACACACACACACACACACACACACACACACACACACACACACACACACGCATACACACACACACACACACACACACACACACACACACACACACACACACACACACACACACACACACACACACACACACACACACACACACACACAAGCATATCTTTGTTTTATCTCTTTAAGGAGATGGGGATATCCTTCTATGGAACGGAGCTGTCTCTTCTCCCTTCTCTCTAGCCATTGTTGTATCTCTCTCTCGCTCTCTCTCTCTCTCTCTCTCTCTCTCTCTCTCTCTCTCTCTCTCTCTCTCTCTCTCTCTCTCTCTCTCTCTCTCTCTCGCTCTCTCTCTCTCTCTCTCTCTCTCTCTCTCTCTCTCCTCTCTCTCTCTCTCTCTCTCTCTCTCTCTCTCTCTCTCTCTCTCTCTCTCTCTCTCTCTGTCTCTCTCTCTCTCTCTCTCTCTCTCTCTCTCTCTCTCTCTCTCTCTCTCTCTCTCTCTCTCTCTCTCTCTCTCTCTCTCCCTCTCCCTCTGGTGTGGAGATAGTCAATAGTACCTCAGTCATTGCAGTTAGTGGTAGTGTGCTTGTTTTAGTGCTGCTCAGCAGTTTATCCTCTGGGAGTTTGGATGGGCCTCCATACACAGACAGAGCCATAGAGAGAGGGATGGAAGGAGGGGGAGTAGAGAGAACAAAGGCTATAGAATTACATAATCCAGCCTGATTTACTGTTCTTTTTTTGCGGAATCACAGTTCGATTTCTCAGGCAGATCTGAGTTTTACTCCCAATCTCTCCACTGGCTAAACTGAACCTCTTCCCTGTCCCAACCCTTTAACAGAGCCTTATCCCAGTCTCTCCTATGGCTGATCTGAACCTTTTCCCTGTCCCAACCCTTTAACAGAGCCTTACCCCAGTCTCTCCTCGTGGCTAAACTGAACCTCTTCCCTGTCCCAACCCTTTAACAGAGCCTTACCCCAGTCTCTCCTCTGGCTAAACTGAACCTCTTCCCTGTCCCAACCCTTTAACAGAGCCTTACCACAGTCTCTCCTCTGGCTATACTGAACCTTTTCCCTGTCCCAACCCTTTAACAGAGCCTTACTCCAGTCTCTCCTCTGGTGTGGCTGAACTGAACCTCTTCCCTGTCCCAACCCTTTAACAGAGCCTTATCCCAGTCTCTCCTCTGGGTATACTGAACCTTTTCCCTGTCCCAACCCTTTAACAGAGCCTTACCTCAGTCTCTCCTCTGGCTAAACTGAACCTCTTCCCTGTCCCAACCCATTAACAGAGCCTTACCCCAGTCTCTCCTCTGGCTAAACTGAACCTCTTCCCTGTCCCAACCCTTTAACAGAGCCTTACCACAGTCTCTCCTCTGGGTGATCTGAACCTCTTCCCTGTCCCAACCCTTTAACAGAGCCTTACCCCAGTCTCTCCTCTGGCTAAACTGAACCTCTTCCCTGTCCCAACCCTTTAACAGAGCCTTACCCCAGTCTCTCCTCTGGCTAAACTGAACCTCTTCCCTGTCCCAACCCTTTAACAGAGCCTTATCCCAGTCTCTCCTATGGCTGATCTGAACCTTTTCCCTGTCCCAACCCTTTAACAGAGCCTTACTTCAGTCTCTCCTCTGGTGTGGCTGATCTGAACCTCTTCCCTGTCCCAACCCTTTAACAGAGCCTTACCCCAGTCTCTCCTCTGGCTAAACTGAACCTCTTCCCTGTCCCAACCCTTTAACAGAGCCTTACCTCAGTCTCTCCTCTGGCTAAACTGAACCTCTTCCCTGTCCCAACCCTTTAACAGAGCCTTACCCCAGTCTCTCCTCTGGCTAAACTGAACCTCTTCCCTGTCCCAACCCTTTAACAGAGCCTTACCCCAGTCTCTCCTCTGGCTAAACTGAACCTCTTCCCTGTCCCAACCCTTTAACAGAGCCTTACCCCAGTCTCTCCTCTGGCTAAACTGAACCTCTTCCCTGTCCCAACCCTTTAACAGAGCCTTACCACAGTCTCTCCTCTGGGTGATCTGAACCTCTTCCCTGTCCCAACCCTTTAACAGAGCCTTACCACAGTCTCTCCTCTGGCTAAACTGAACCTCTTCCCTGTCCCAACCCTTTAACAGAGCCTTACCCCAGTCTCTCCTCTGGCTAAACGTAACCTCTTCCCTGTCCCAACCCTTTAACAGAGCCTTACCCCAGTCTCTCCTCTGGCTAAACTGAACCTCTTCCCTGTCCCAACCCTTTAACAGAGCCTTACCACAGTCTCTCCTCTGGCTAAACTGAACCTCTTCCCTGTCCCAACCCTTTAACAGAGCCTTACCCCAGTCTCTCCTCTGGCTAAACTGAACCTCTTCCCTGTCCCAACCCTTTAACAGAGCCTTACCCCAGTCTCTCCTCTGGCTAAACGTAACCTCTTCCCTGTCCCAACCCTTTAACAGAGCCTTACCCCAGTCTCTCCTCTGGCTAAACTGAACCTCTTCCCTGTCCCAACCCTTTAACAGAGCCTTACCACAGTCTCTCCTCTGGCTATACTGAACCTCTTCCCTGTCCCAACCCTTTAACAGAGCCTTACCCCAGTCTCTCCTCTGGCTAAACTGAACCTCTTCCCTGTCCCAACCCTTTAACAGAGCCTTACCCCAGTCTCTCCTCTGGCTAAACGTAACCTCTTCCCTGTCCCAACCCTTTAACAGAGCCTTACCCCAGTCTCTCCTCTGGCTAAACGTAACCTCTTCCCTGTCCCAACCCTTTAACAGAGCCTTACCTCAGTCTCTCCTCTGGCTAAACTGAACCTCTTCCCTGTCCCAACCCTTTAACAGAGCCTTACCCCAGTCTCTCCTCTGGCGATACTGAACCTCTTCCCTGTCCCAACCCTTTAACAGAGCCTTACCCCAGTCTCTCCTCTGGCTAAACGTAACCTCTTCCCTGTCCCAACCCTTTAACAGAGCCTTACCACAGTCTCTCCTCTGGCTAAACTGAACCTCTTCCCTGTCCCAACCCTTTAACAGAGCCTTACCTCAGTCTCTCCTCTGGCTAAACGTAACCTCTTCCCTGTCCCAACCCTTTAACAGAGCCTTACCTCAGTCTCTCCTCTGGCTATACTGAACCTTTTCCCTGTCCCAACCCTTTAACAGAGCCTTACCCCAGTCTCTCCTCTGGCTAAACTGAACCTCTTCCCTGTCCCAACCCTTTAACAGAGCCTTACCCCAGTCTCTCCTCTGGCTAAACGTAACCTCTTCCCTGTCCCAACACAGACATCTACACTCACTCTATTAGATACGCAGCTTCAAGTAGATGTTGGCCTTTGACGCAGATCTAGAATCAGATTCCCTTCCTTTCATCTGAACCTAACCACTTGGAGTTGGGGGGAGGGGGGGCAACTTCCTCCTATAAAGGGTAACCACATCCTACGCCCTTGATCCAATTTAGTAAACATTTGCGCAATAATTGGTGTTGAGCAATGTTGTACTTAAATTCGAAATGCTCTCGTACCTCCATGCCATCTCCCTAGTACTGGTAGACATTGAAACGGTAACATAAGGAAGTAACCCCTGGTAGGTCAAATAATAACAGGCCCAGACTCACTGCTGATTGGGAGATATCAATCAAAGTTAACAAAGGAAGAATTAACATCTGGAGGCTATTGTCTGCTGTCACTGATGTGTACGCTTCACCTCGCCTCCAACAGATTGTCTCTGCCTTTCCCTCTGCCTCTCTATCCCTCTATCTGTCGCTCCTGCTCTCTCTCTCTCTCTCTCTCTCTCTCTCTCTCTCTCTCTCTCTCTCTCTCTCTCTCTCTCTCTCTCTCTCTCTCTCTCTCTCTCTCTCACTCTCTCAACACCCCCTCCCCCCCTCCTCCTCCTCCCCCCAATGTGTCATTGAACTTCTCCTTTATGTTCTGATAAGGCTTGGAGCTGAAATACACCCAGGGTTGATGTAGAACACAGTTGATTGAAGACAGCAATACACTGCCACAACCGTCTTAAGGTGTAATACTATGATCATAACAGTTACAGTGGCTTGCAAAAAGTATTCATCCCCCTTGGCGTTTTTCCTATTTTGTTGCATTACAACCTGTAATTGAAATGGATTTTTATTTGCATTTCATGTAATGGACATACACAAAATTGTCAAAATTGGTGAAATGGAATGAAAAAAATTACTTGTTTCAAAAAATTCAAAAAAATAAATAACGGAAAAGCGGTGCGTGCATATGTATTCACCCCCTTTGCTATGAAGCCCCTAAATAAGATCTGGCGCTACCAATTACCTTCAGAAGTCACAGAATTAGTTAAATAAAGTCCACATGTGTGCAATCTAATATACACCTGTTCTGAAAGGCCCCAGAGTCTGCAACACCACTAAGCAAGGGGCACCACCAAGCAAGCAACACCATGAAGACCAATGAGCTCTCCAAACAGGTCAGGGACAAAGTTGTGGAGAAGTACAGGTCAGGGTTGGGTTATAAAAAAATATCAGAAACTTTGAACATCCCTCGGAGCACCACAACAAACCTACCAAGAGAGGGCTGCCCACCAAAACTCACAGACCAGGCAAGGAGGGTATTAATCAGAGAGGCAACAAAGAGACCAAAGATAACCCTGAAGGAGCTGCAAAGTTCCACAGCGGAGATTGGAGTATCTGTCCATAGGACCATTTTAAGCTGTACACTCCACAGAGCTGGGCTTTATGGAAGAGTGGCCAGAAAAAAAGCCATTGCTTAAAGAAAAAAATAAGCTAACACGTTTGGTGTTTGCCAAAAAGCATGTGGGAGACTCCCCAAACATATGGAAGAAGGTACTCTGGTTAGATGAGACTAAAATTGAGCATTTTGGCCATCAAGGAAAACGCTATGTCTGGCGCAAACCCAACACCTCTCATCACTTCTCATCACCCCGAGAACACCATCCCCACAGTGAAGCATGGTGGTGGCAGCATCATGCTGTGGGGATGTTTTTCATCGGCAGGGACTGGGAAACTGGTCAGAATTGAAGGATTGATGGATGGTGCTAAATACAGGGAAATTCTTGAGGGAAACCTGTTTCAGTCTTCCATAGATTTGAGATTTGGACGGAGGTTCACCTTCCAGCAGGACAATGACCCTAAGCATACTGCTAAAGCAACACTCGAGTGGTTTAAGGGGAAACCTTTAAATGTCTTGGAATGGCCTAGTCAAAGCCCAGACCTCAATCCAATTGAGAATCTGTGGTATGACTTAAAGATTGCTGTACACCAGCGGAACCCATCCAACTTGAAGGAGCTGGAGCAGTTTTGCCTTGAAGAATGGGCAACAATCCCAGTGGCTAGATGTGCCAAGCTTGTAAAAACATGCCCAAAGAGACTTGCAGCTGTAATTGCTGCAAAAGGTGGCTCTACAAAGTATTGACTTTGGAAGGGTGAAAAGTTATGCACGCTCAAGTTTTCAGATTATTGTCTTATTTCTTGTTTGTTTCACAATAAAACATATTTAGCATCTTCAAAGTGGTAGGCATGTTGTGTAAACATATGATACAAACCTCCAAACAAATCCATTTTTATTCCAAGGGGAGTGTATACTTTCGCAAGCCACTGTATAGGAAAGTCATAATAAAAGGTTATTTAAAAATTTGACAATACACCAAGGTCTGGAACAGCTAGCCACTGAACATGTATGACTCACTATATCTCTCCATCTGTCATTTTATCTTTTTGATTAATTCTGAATAGCAGGTGAATTAATTTGTTTATCATAAAATAATTATATTTCTCCCATCTTATCTTTTTTATATCTCTCAACTCTCTATGCCTCCCTCTCATCTCCTCCTCTCTTTCTCTCCTCCTCCTCTCCTCCTCTCCTCCTCTCCTCTCCTCCTATCAGACCTCAGGATAAGACCCAGATGCAGACAGTTCGAAATATCAAAAGTTTATTTACAAATCAGGGGACAGGTAGGCAGAGGTCAGTAATCCAGATCAGAGTCCGTAAGGTACAGAACGGCAGGCAGGGTCAGGGTCAGGGCAGGCAGAATGGTCAAAACCGGGAGAACTAGAAAACAGGAACTAACGAGAAACAGGAGTACAGGAAAAAAACCTGGTAGGCTTGACCAGACAAGACGAACTGGCAACAGACAAACAGAAAACACTGGTATAAATGCACAGGGGATAATGGAGAAAATAGGCGACACCTGGAGGGGGGAGACAATCACAAAGACAGGTGAAACAGATCAGGGTGTGACACCTCCTCTCCTCCTATCCACTTCTCCTCCTCCTCTCCACCTCTCCTCCACCTCTCCTCCTCCTCTCCTCCTCTCCTCCTCTCCTCCTCTCCTCCTCCTGTCCTCCTCTCCACCTCTCCTCCTCTCATCCTCTCCTCCTCTCCACCTATCCACCTCTCCACCTCTCCACCTCTCCTCATCCTCTCCTCCTCTCCTCCTCTCCTCCTCTCCACCTCTCCTCCTCTCCTCCTCTCCACCTCTCCTCCTCTCCTCCTCTCCTCCACCTCTCCTCCTCTCCTCCTCTCCACCTCTCCTCCTCTCCTCCTCTCCTCCTCCTATCCACCTCTCTTCCTCTCCACCTCTCCTCCTCCTCTCCTCCTCTCCTCCTCTCCTCCTCTCCCTCTCCTCTCCTCCTCTCCACCTCTCACCTCTCCCCCTCTCCTCCTCTCCAACTCTCCTCATCCTCTCCTCCTCTCCTCTCCTCCTCTCCACATCTCTCCTCATCTCCTCCTCTCCTCCTCTCCTCCTCCTCTCCTCCTCTCCACATCTCCTCCTCATCTCCTCCTCTCCTCCTCTCCTCCTCTCCTCCTCCTCTCCTCCTCTCCTCCTCACCACCTCTCCTCCTCTCCACCTCTCCACCTCTCCTCCTCTCCAACTCTCCTCATCATCTCCTCCTCTCCTCCTCTCCTCCTCTCCACATCTCCTCCTCATCTCCTCCTCTCCTCCTCTCCTCCTCTCCTCCTCTCCACCTCTTCTTCCATCTTTACATTTTCCTACACATCATTTACATACAGTATTCATATCCTGCTTATTTCCATGGGAGGCGTCTCCTCGAAGCTAAATCACCAGAGGAAGAAGGAAAACGCCCGAGGCGAGAACAATCCAAATAAAAAAATGAAAGTACTCTTCTCTTAAATAAGATAAACAAAAGTTTCACTTTCCTGAAACGCTCCACTCTCACACAAATTCAAAGAGAAAACTTTGGATTGTAGTCGTTAAAGTGTGTCCCAAGTTGCAGAAAGAAAACATGTTGTTTTTGGTCTCCCTCAGTTTGATACTGCAAGGTATATATGTATTAATTACTGTTGGCTAATGAACACCTAATTATTCAGTTAAATTAACAGATACACCTTAGTGGCTAGGTCCCATGTGTATCATATATTTTATAATGTCTGCTTTGCTTTCATATTTCTTCAGATAATTTTACCTGATACCTGCATGTCTACACACATTCGCTCCTCTTTGATGAGAAAACAAAATGTGTGTGTGTGTGTGTGTGTATGCCACAGGAGGCTGGTGGCACCTTAACTGGGGAGGACGGGCTCATGGTAATGGCTGGAGCATAATGGGTGGAATGGTATCAAATATATCAAACACATGGTTTCTATGTGTTTGATGCCATTCCATTGACTCCATTCCAGCCATTATTATGAGCTGTCCTCCCCTCAGCAGCCCCCACTGGTGTATGCGTGTGTGTGTTTACCTGTGTGTGCATGTGTGTGTGTGCGTGTGTGTGTGTTTACCTGTGTGTGTGCGTATACATGCGTGTGTGTTTACCTGTGTGTGTGTGTGTGTGTGCGTGTGTGTGTTTACCTGTGTGTGTTGTGTGTGGGTGTGTTATTGTTCTGTCATGTTAATGTAAAGACATGTCTCCCTTGCTGCACACTATTACTTATCTGATGCTGTTATCGGATGAGGAGGCAGTCTCCTGTATAATACATCTGGCCCTGGGGGATTCTGACACCTTGTTATTGTACCACACAAGATAACATTGTAGCCGCCTGAGTACATGGCATTTTGTTAGCCACGTAGGGTGGGGTAGGGTGGGGTAGGATAGGGTAGGATAGGATAAGGTAGCGCGGGATAGGGCAGGATAGGGTAAGATAGAGTAGGCTAGGATAGGATAGGATAGGATAGAGCAGGGTAGGATAGGATAGGGTGGGATTGGCAGTGGGGATATGTGCAATAAAGAAAGAGCTCAAGACCACAATTTCACATTCATAGTTTTCATAAAGTCATAGACTAGACATGTACTAGCAGTCTCAACACAAGCTCCAAAGAAAACACCCTCCCTCTCTGTAACTGCTGCAACAGAGATACAACATGGCTGGCCGTTTTAATTATGGCGTTTGGGGCAGTCTGTGGTTCCATCTGTGGGTTATGGAGTGTGGGGCCGTCTGTGGTTCTAATGTGCGGGTTATGGAGTGTGGGGCCGTCTGTGGTTTCGTCTGTGGGTTATGGAGTGTGGGGCCGTATGTTAGCTGTCAGTCAAACTGTGCAAAAGTGAAACCGAAACTTACTGTACCTCGATGGTTAAGTTTAGGAATAAACTGAGAGATTTGTAGTAACATTTTGTCAACAGGGTTGAGGTTAGACATTCATTCCGAGTGGTTAAGGTAAGTGTTAAGGTTTGGGACAGGGTTAAAGTGTCTAGCACTGGGATTGAACGTGCAGTCCTCCGAGCCGTAGATCGCGGTTTAAACCCATCCTCAACCACATCTTCAACACCCTAGATTGGTATGAGCTTACTAGATGGTAATAGACACTGGCGTTGCCCCCAAAGGATGGTGGGAATGACACATAATGCCGTCATTAATACCATTTCAAAAATGCAGAAATACTCCACCAGAGTCTGAACGGGGCAGTATCCATCTTTTATGTCCTCTACTCTGTAATCCACCAGAGTCTGGCCGTGGCAGTCTCCATCTTGTATGTCCTCTACTCTGTAATCCACAAAAATCTGGCCGGGGCAGTCTCCATCTTTTATGTAATCTACTCTGTAATCCACCAGAGTCTGGCCGGGGCAGTCTCCATCTTGTATGTCCTCTACTCTGTAATCCACTAAAATCTGGCTGGGGCAGTCTCCATCTTTTATGTAATCTACTCTGTAATCCACCAGAGTCTGGCCAGGGCAGTCTCCATCTTGTATGTCCTCTACTCTGTAATCCACTAAAATCTGGCCGGGGCAGTCTCCATCTTTTATGTAATCTACTCTGTAATCCACCAGAGTCTGGCCGGGGCAGTCTCAATTTTGTATGTCGTCTACTCTGTAATCCACCATAGTCTGGCCGGGGCAGTCTCCATCTTGTATGTCCTCTACTCTGTAATCCACTAAAATCTGGCTGGGGCAGTCTCCATCTTTTATGTAATCTACTCTGTAATCCACCAGAGTCTGGCCAGGGCAGTCTCCATCTTGTATGTCCTCTACTCTGTAATCCACTAAAATCTGGCCGGGGCAGTCTCCATCTTTTATGTAATCTACTCTGTAATCCACCAGAGTCTGGCCGGGGCAGTCTCAATTTTGTATGTCGTCTACTCTGTAATCCACCATAGTCTGGCCGGGGCAGTCTCCATCTTGTATGTCCTCTACTCTGTAATCCACTAGAGTCTGGCCGGGGCAGTCTCCATCTTGTATGTCCTCTACTATGTAATCCACTAGAGTCTGGCCGGGGCAGTCTCCATCTTGTATGTCCTCTACTCTGCAATCCACTAGAGTCTGGCCGGGGGAGTCTCCATCTTGTATGTCCTCTACTCTGTAATCCACTAAAATCTGGCCTGGGGCAGTCTCTATCTTTTATGTAATATACTCTGTAATCCACTAGAGTCTGTCCTCTCTTTCTTTTTACTCACTCTCCCTTTCTGATTCCACCCTTCTTCCTCATACACTTTTATCCATTTTCCTTTCCTTTCTCCCTTCCCCCTTTCTGTATCTCTTTAATATCAGCTATTACAGGTATTGTCTCTGTAGTATCAGCTAGTACTGGTAGTGTCTCTGTAGTATCAGATTGTATTGGTGGTGTCTCTGTAGTATCAGCTAGTACTGGAAGTTTTTCTGTGGTATCTGCTAGTACTGGTGGTGTCTCTAAAGTATCAGCTAGTACTGGTAATGTCTCTGTAGTATCAGATATTACTGGTAGTGTCTCTGTAGTATCAGTTAGTACTGGAAGTTTCTCTGTGGTATCCGCTAGTACTGGTAGTGTCTCTGTAGTATCAGCTAGTACTGGCAGTGTCTCTGTAGTATCAGTTAGTACTGGTGGTGTCTCTGTATTATCAGCTAGTACTGTTAGTTTTTTTGTAGTATCAGATACTACTGGTGGTGTCTCTGTAGTATCAGATTCTATTGGTGGTGTCTCTGTAGTATCAGCTAGTACTGGAAGTTTCTCTGTGGTATCCGCTAGTACTGGTAGTGTCTCTGTAGTATCAGCTAGTACTGGTGGTGTCTCTGTAGTATCAGCTAGTACTGGTAATATCTCTGTAATATCAGCTAGTACTGGTTGTGTCTCTGTAGTATCAGCTAGTACTGGTGCTGTCTCTGTAGTATCAGCTAGTACTGGTAGTGTGTCTGTAGTATCAGCTAGTACTGGTGCTGTCTCTGTAGTATCAGCTAGTACTGGTGCTGTCTCTGTAATATCAGCTAGTACTGGTTGTGTCTCTGTAGTATCAGCTAGTACTGGTGCTGTCTCTGTAGTATCAGCTAGTACTGGTAGTGTCTTTGTAGTATCAGCTAGTACTGTCTTTGTAGTATCAGCTAGTACATTTTACATTTACATTTTAGTTATTTAGCAGACGCTCTTATCCAGAGCGACATACATGAGCAATTAGGGTTAAGTGCCTGGCTTAAGGGCACATCGACAGATTTTTCACCTAGTCAGCTCGGGGATTAGAACCAGCGAACTTTAGGTTACCGGCACAATGCTCTTACCCACTAAGTTACCTGCCACTAGTACTGGTAATGTCTCTGTAATATCAGCTAGATTTGGTGGTGTCTCTCTAGTATCAGTTAGTACTGGTAGTGTCTCTGTAGTATCAGCTAGTACTGGTGGTGTCTCTGTAGTATCAGCTAGTACTGGTGGTGTCTCTGTAGTATCAGCTAGTGCTGGTGGTGTCTCTAGTATCATCTAGTACTTGTGGTGCCTGTGTAGTATCAGCTAGTACTGGAAGTGTCTCTGTAGTATCAGCTAGTACTGGTAGTGTCTCTGTAGTATCAGCTAGTACTGGTAGTGTCTCTGTAGTATCAGCTAGTACTGGTAGTGTCTCTGTAGTATCAGCTAGTACTGGAAGCGTCTCTGTAGTATCAGCTAGTACTGGTAGTGTCTCTGTAGTATCAGCTAGTACTGGTGGTGTCTGTAATATCAGCAAGAGCTGGTGTCGTCTCTGAAAGTGTCAGCTAGTACTGGTGGTGTTTCTGTATTATCAGCTAGTACTGGTATTTTTTTGTAGTATCAGATATTACTGGTGGTGTCTCTGTAGTATCAGTTAGTACTGGAAGTGTCTCTGTGGTATCCGCTAGTACTGGCAGTGTCTCTGTAGTATCAGTTAGTACTGGTGGTGTCTCTGTAGTATCAGCTAGTACTGGAAGTGTCTTTGTAGCATCAGCTAGTACTGGTGGAGTCTCTGTAGTATAAGCTAGTACTGGTGGTGTCTCTGTAGTATCAGCTAGTACTGGTAGTGTGTCTGTAGTATCAGCTAGTACTGGTAGTGTCTCTGTAGTATCAGTTAGTACTGGAAGTGTCTCTGTGGTATCCGCTAGTCCTCGCAGTGTCTCTCTAGTATCAGTTAGTACTGGTAGTGTCTCTTTAATATCAGCTAGTACTGGAAGTGTCTCTGAAGCATCAGCTAGTACTGGTGGAGTCTCTGTAGTATAAGCTAGTACTGGTGGTGTTTCTGTAGTATCAGCTAGTACTGGAAGTGTCTCTGTAGTATCACCTAGTACTGGTGGTGTCTGTAATATCAGCAATAGCTGGTGTCGTCTCTGAAAGTATCAGCTAGTACTGGTGGTGTTTCTGTATTATCAGCTAGTACTGGTAGTTTTTTGTAGTATCAGATACTACTGGTGGTGTCTCTGTAGTATCAGATTGTATTGGTGGTGTCTCTGTAGTATCAGCTAGTATTGGAAGTTTCTCTGTTGTATCTGCTAGTACTTGTGGTGTCTCTGTTGTATCAGCTAGTACTGGTAATGTCTCTGTAGTATCAGATATTACTGTTGGTGTCTATGTAGTATCAGTTAGTACTGGTAGTGTCTCTGTAGAATCAGTTAGTACTGTTGGTGTCTCTGTAGTATCCGCAAGTACTGGTGGAATCTCTGTAGTATGAGCTAGTACTGGTAGTGTCTCTGTAGTATCAGCTAGTACTGGTGGTATCTCTGTAGTATCAGCTAGTACTGGTGGTGTCTGTAATATCAGCAATAGCTGGTGTCGTCTCTGAAAGTATCAGCTAGTACTGGTGGTGTTTCTGTATTATCAGCTAGTACTGGTAGTTTTTTTGTAGTATCAGATACTACTGGTGGTATCTCTGTAGTATCAGATTGTATTGGTGGTGTCTCTGTAGTATCAGCTAGTACTGGAAGTTTCTCTGTGGTATCCGCTAGTACTGGTGGTGTCTCTGTAGTATCAGCTAGTACTGGTGGTGTCACTGTAGTATCCATTAGTACTTGTAGTGTCTCTGTAGTATCAGCTAGTACTGGTAGTGTCTTTGTAGTATCAGCTAGTACTGGTGTTGTCTCTAGTATCATCTAGTTCTGGTGGTGTCTCTGTGGTATCAGCTAGTACTGGTAGTGTGTCTGTAGTATCAGCTAGTACTGGTGCTGTCTCTGTAGTATCAGCTAATACTGGTAATGTCTCTGTAGTATCAGCTAGTACTGGTAATATCAGCTAGTACTGGTGGTGTCTCTGTAGTATCAGCTAGTACTGGTAGTGTGTCTGTAGTATCAGCTAGTACTGGTGCAGTCTCTGTAGTATCAGTTAATACTGGTAATGTCTCTGTAGTATCAGCTAGTACTGGTAATATCAGCTAGTACTGGTGGTGTCTCTGTAGTATTAGCTAGTACTGGTAATGTCTCTGTAGTATCAGCTAGTACTGGTCGTGTCTTTGTAGTATCAGCTAGTACTGGTGCTGTCTCTGTAGTATCAGCTAGTACTGGTAATATCTCTGTAATATCAGCTAGATTTGGTGGTGTCTCTCTAGTATCAGTTAGTACTGGTAGTGTCTCTGTAGTATCAGATAGTACTTGTGGTGTCTCTGTAGTATCAGCTAGTACTGGTGGTGTCTCTGTAGTATCAGCTAGTACTGGTAGTGTCTCTGTGGTATCAGATAGTACTAGTGGTGTCTCTGTAGTATCAGCTAGTACTGGTAGTGTCTCTGTGGTATCAGATAGTACTAGTGGTGTCTCTGTAGTATCAGCTAGTACTGGTAGTGTCTCTGTAGTATCAGCTAGTACTGGTAGTGTCTTTGTAGTATCAGCTAGTACTGGTGTTGTCTCTAGTATCATCTAGTTCTGGTGGTGTCTCTGTGGTATCAGCTAGTACTGGTAGTGTGTCTGTAGTATCAGCTAGTACTGGTGCTGTCTCTGTAGTATCAGCTAATACTGGTAATTTCTCTGTAGTATCAGCTAGTACTGGTAATATCAGCTAGTACTGGTGGTGTCTCTGTAGTATCAGCTAGTACTGGTAGTGTGTCTGTAGTATCAGCTAGTACTGGTGCAGTCTCTGTAGTATCAGTTAATACTTGTAATGTCTCTGTAGTATCAGCTAGTACTGGTAATATCAGCTAGTACTGGTGGTGTCTCTGTAGTATTAGCTAGTACTGGTAATGTCTCTGTAGTATCAGCTAGTACTGGTCGTGTCTTTGTAGTATCAGCTAGTACTGGTGCTGTCTCTGTAGTATCAGCTAGTACTGGTAATATCTCTGTAATATCAGCTAGATTTGGTGGTGTCTCTCTAGTATCAGTTAGTACTGGTAGTGTCTCTGTAGTATCAGATAGTACTTGTGGTGTCTCTGTAGTATCAGCTAGTACTGGTGGGGTCTCTGTAGTATCAGCTAGTACTGGTAGTGTCTCTGTGGTATCAGATAGTACTAGTGGTGTCTCTGTAGTATCAGCTAGTACTGGTGGTGTCTCTGTAGTATCAGCTAGTACTGGTAGTGTCTCTGTAGTATCAGATAGTACTTGTGGTGTCTCTGTAGTATCACCTAGTACTGGTGGTGTCTCTGTAGTATCAGCTAGTACTGGTGGGGTCTCTGTAGTATCAGCTAGTACTGGTAGTGTCTCTGTGATATCAGATAGTACTAGTGGTGTCTCTGTAGTATCAGCTAGTACTGGTGATGTTTCTGTATTATCAGCTAGTACTGGTAGTTTTTTTGTAGTATCAGATATTACTGGTGGTATCTCTGTAGTATCACCTAGTACTGGTGGTGTCTCTAGTATCATCTAGTACTGGTAGAGTCTCTGTAGTATCAGCTAGTACTGGTGGTGTTTCTGTATTATCAGCTAGTACTGGTAGTGTCTCTGTAGTATCAGCTAGTACTGGTGGTGTCTCTGTAGTATCAGCTAGTACTGGTGGTGTTTCTGTATTATCAGCTAGTACTGGTAGTTTTTTTGTAGTATCAGATATTACTGGTGGTATCTCTGTAGTATCAGATTGTATTGGTGGTGTCTCTGTAGTATCAGCTAGTACTGGAAGTTTCTCTGTGGTATCCGCTAGTACTGGTGGTGTCTCTGTAGTATCAGCTAGTACTGGTGGTGTCTCTGTAGTATCCGTTAGTACTGGTAGTGTCTCTGTAGTATCAGCTAGTACTGGTAGTGTGTCTGTAGTATCAGCTAGTACTGGTGCTGTCTCTGTAGTATCAGCTAATACTGGTAATGTCTCTGTAGTATCAGCTAGTACTGGTAATATCAGCTAGTACTGGTGGTGTCTCTGTAGTATTAGCTAGTACTGGTAATGTCTCTGTAGTATCAGCTAGTACTGGTCGTGTCTTTGTAGTATCAGCTAGTACTGGTGCTGTCTCTGTAGTATCAGCTAGTACTGGTAATATCTCTGTAATATCAGCTAGATTTGGTGGTGTCTCTCTAGTATCAGTTAGTACTGGTAGTGTCTCTGTAGTATCAGATAGTACTTGTGGTGTCTCTGTAGTATCAGCTAGTACTGGTGGTGTCTCTGTAGTATCAGCTAGTACTGGTAGTGTCTCTGTAGTATCAGCTAGTACTGGTAGTGTCTCTGTAGTACCAGATAGTACTGGTGGTGTCTCTGTAGTATCAGCTAGTACTGGTGGTGTCTCTGTAGTATCAGCTAGTCCTGGTAATGTCTCTGTAGTACCAGATAGTCTTGGTCGTGTCCGTATGGCACTGTCTGAGCACCATCACCTGTGTTCTGGAAAGGTTGCAGCCATGTTGGTTCTGGGGTGGTGGTGGTGGAGCTGTATCGGCCACCAGTTTCCAGCCGGAGAGAGGCACCAAAGCGTAACCAACCCACACAGAACTATATTGGCTCTGGGGTGGAGGTGGTGGAGCTGTGTCGGACACCAGCATTTAGCCAGAGAGAGGCACAACAGCGTAACCAACCCCAGAAGGGCCCCGGGGAAGGCCATAGGGGGTTCCAACTGTCTAACGTACTGTTCATTCACTCTATTCCTCTTTACACCTGCTTCTAAAACTCACCACTATGTGTTTCACTCTTATTTAGGAAAACATCTTCCTCTTGCACTTGTTGTTGTGTATTCAGTCACAAGGCAGATTAATCAGTCTAATTTCTCTCTGATAAATTGAATGTTTCTCTATGGTGTGATGGCTATTCTTCCATTGATCTATGCTGCTTCAATTCTGAGCAAAACAAGCAAAAGCAACACAGCTAGTAACAGCCATTTAGCAGTGAGCAAGTTTTAGCACCAACATCAGTCACCGTTAACAATATTTGCTGGTCATTTAAGGCCAATTACACCCACTCTGTAGGAAAGAGGGCCGCCAGCAGTTCGACTTTACCAACAAATCCATGATTAACTAATACAACAGGGAAAGAAAGAGAGGGGAAAAGAAGGAGAATGAGTGAAACACAGCAACATGGAGGATTATACTCTGTGTGCTGTCAGCAAAACCTTTCATTTGGTTTAGCTGTGGCCACTTAAACCTGGTGTTTGCCCTATTGTTTCAATAAACCCAATCCTAATCCTAGCTGCAGAGGAGAGAGAGGTGAAATAGAGGAGTGACGGAGGGGACAGACAGAGGGAGGGGCCTCTCTTCCCTCTATTAGGCCAGAGAGGGGATGAGTGTAAAGCCATCAATTACCACATAACTACCGTAACTTTGTCTCAGTTTTCATCCCTACCTCCCTACCTCCATCTACTCGCTCTCTCTCTGTCTCTCTCTCTCTCTTTCTCTCTCTCTCTTTTTATCACTCTCTCTCTCTTTCTCTCTCTCTCTCTTTTTTATCTCTCTCTCTCTCTTTCTCTCTCGCTCTCTCTCTTTATCTCTCTCTCTCACTCTCTTTTTTATCTCTCTCTCTCTCTTTCTCTCTCTCTTTTTATCTCTCTCTCTCTCTCTCTCTCCTTCTCTTCATCAGTTACTGTCTTCATTTAATTTATTCCAAGTAATAGAATCCACCTCTCTTTTTGTCTGCCAACTATGCAAAGCCATCATACATTTTTTCACTCCTTTTTACTCTCCATTCTCCAATCACTTCTTCCTTGTTCTCTGTAATCAGACAGAGTTAAGGCTATTTCATGTCTTGAAGTAATTAAGTTGTCAAAATAGGAGTCTTTATATTCTCTTCTCCTGGTGAAACACACATTTTTTTTCTCTCCTGGTGAAATATTAGCATAATTCCTATTACCCCAACATTGTGTCTCTGTGTGTATGTGTGTGTCTGCCTGTGTGTGTGTGTGTGTGTGCCTGTGTGTGTGTGTGTTTGTGTGTTCTTTCCCATTATTGAGTCGTTTTCCCTTAAAGCAGCTATCATCCTTCTGATGTTCCAGACACAATTACACAAGCAGCGTTACCATCGTCACACACACGCACACACACACACACAAACGGAACGACACACGCACACACACACACAAACGGAACGACACACACACACACACACTGACATGACTGACATGGAGAACAGATGCAGAGATGGAGAGAAGAGGAGGAGGAGAGAATGGAGGAGGGAGAAATAGAGGAGTTGGAGAGATGGAATGAGCTGTAATCCGGTTAGCTCCGGCTGGGTGTAATCTCCCTCATTAATAGCACATTCCCTCTCTAATCGACACTCTATCAAAATTTACCACGGAAAACTTCAGACGATTCTCGGGGTGATATGAATTCTCAACACTTAATTTCAGAGACTTTAAACTTCAGACGGGTGACAGTCTCTGAGAAAAACATATTTGGAATTACAAATAACAATCCATTAATTAGCAGTAAATATAGTTGGTAATATCGCTGCCAGTGAGAGTCGGAGACAGATCCCTCTGTATGTCTTAAGGCTCCTCAGACAAAGAGGAAAGTAACAACAATTTCCATTACACTTCAGGAAAATAAGATGAAAGTATTTAACAGTCTTTTTTTAGCATATGTATGTGTGTGTGTTTGCGTGCGTGCATCCGTGCGTGTGTGTGTTTCAGTGTGTCTGAAGTCCTGCCCAGAAGGGTCTGTGATCTTAATGAGTCCAGTCTCATTTTGATGACCTCATCGAGGCCAACGGTGCCCAGAAAGATGATTACAGAGTCTGAAAAGGAAGGAAGTCTCAGGGACACATTAATCCTTCATTATATAGTGGGTGGGTCCAATCCTGGATGCTTATTGGTTAAAACTGTGTTCCAGCCATTGTCTATTTCACGACTACCACTGTCTAGGACTATTTACTGTTCCATCTGAAAAGTCACTGCGCATCCCTGTCCCATCAGCCCAGCCATGCAATTCTTAAACTTGATCTCCATTGTAAAAAAGTAACTCCCCTTGCTTTGGGCTAGCGTTCGGTTTGCAAAAGCTGAGATTTGTATAAACCTTGCTTTCTGTCTCTGCGACAGACTTCGCCTCAGGCCTAACACCCCTGCCAATATATCCTCCAAACCATGGCTTCCCTGGCATTATCACTTAAAGGTTATCCTCCCCTTCATCTACCATATCTAAATAATTTCATTATCTCTCTTTCACTGGCTCTCTCTCTTTCTCTATCTCTCTCTCTCTCTCTCTCTCTCTCTCTCTCTCTCTCTCTCTCTCTCTCTCTCTCTCTCTCTCTCTCTCTCACTCTCTCTCTCTCTCTCGCTCTCTCTCTCTCTCTCTCTCTCTCTCTCTCTCTCTCTCTCTCTCTCTCTCTCTCTCTCTCTCTCTCTCTCTCTCTCTCTCTCTCTCTCTCTCTCTCTCTCATTAATAGCCTCTTTAACCCTGGGATAACGGAGATTTTTAACCGGGGGCTAAGCAAGTGTTCACACTTGTACATTTATAAGTGGGCTAGCACCAACCTTAGCCCAAGGCTGGCTGACCCTTCTCCGGAGCAGGGTTAGCACTGACTTTTCAAGGTTAGCCCCAGAAAAACGGTGCCAAAATAGCCAGTGTAAAACAGGGACAAGAACAACGCCTAGAATGCTCACAGTCCAATCACCAAAGCTGCACTGTCACTTAATTTACAGATGCCCGTGATGCCTGTAATGTGTTCTACATGTTATTTTGATAAGTAAATTCATACTATTTCATCCTTTCATCTGAGTACAAATAAACTAAAAACTTTAATCTGAGCAAACACATTGGTTGCTATGCCTAACAAAAAAGGGTTGCTATGCAAGCTGGATAACTTATTCTCACTTAGCCAACTAAAGCTACAAACTACAGCTGGACAGGCAAACTATTTTCATAGATTTCTATTTACATTTAGCTAATTGGATATGTCCATTACAATAATATTGTTGCATGATTTCGCCTGGATCAGAAAATTTGATGTCGCGTTCGTGCACAACATTCTATGTGCAGAGGCGAGATCGAATATTAAAAGTGAAACATTTTTCCAAGGTCGGACAGGTAGACAGCTATATACAAACCTAAAGCTTCCAATTGGCTCATTCATCCCCCTCCTCTCCCCTGTAACTATTCCCCAGGTCGTTGCTGTAAATGAGAATGTGTTCTCAGTCAACTTACCTGGTATAGAAGGCTTAAATAAATCAAAATAACTGTTGTAAATCAAATGCTAGGCTAGAAGAAGTGAGAGGAAGTCATATGTTAAAAAATGTCTTACTGCTTATAACATTGGTCGCGTGTCAGAGATTGTTGGTCGCATGTTTTGTTTGTCCATTAGCCCAGGGCTTTGTAACACAAGTGTGAATACTTAGCCCAGGGCTAAGCTAGTTCCAGGGCCAGAATAACCTGGGAATAACAATGCAGAGTGAAAAGACCTATTGATGCCTACTTTCTGAAGGTGACGTGGGTAGATATCAATTCTGCTGTATGTTTCTGAGACAAACCACACACACACACACACACACACACACACACACACACACACACACACACAAACAAACATGCTGTTGAAGCGATGCCGGTGAGACAGGGGGGCCACCCCTCACAGGGGGCATTACAAATCCAATTTGGATGTATTCAATGAGCTAGAGCAGAGACGGAGGGAGAGAGCGAGGGATGGAGGGTTGGAGGGATGGACGGATGGAGTGATGGAGGGATGGAGGGATGGAGGGGGGGAACAGGCAGCTACATGACGGGTTGTTGATTATTCCAGTGTTTAATATTAAGGGAACAACAGGCTGGAAATGGTGCTCATATTCAACTGTCAATTGCCTTGTTAGCTGCAGTGAGAGAGTGAGGGAGAGCAGTTGGGTGGATAAATTAGCTTTGTGAGTGATTTTTATTTCAGCTAGTACAGATAAATGTGATTATTTCACACAGACACACATACAGGTACACACACACACATACACACACATACACACACACACACACACACACACTCAACATCTAAACACCTACACTCTTCGTACACTCAGATTCAGACAAAAATAAACCACTCTCTTTTGCTGTCTTGCCAATCGAATAACTCAATTCCCAAAAGGTTTATTGTGGTGTGACGTCTGTTTTCTGGGAAAACACCCATCACAAGGTCACTCAATACCCGCTGAAGTAAATCCCACCATCTCAATGTGACAGTCAGACACAGTGGAAGGAACATAAAAGGTGCTTCAATTGGTTACAAAGAGCTTTAGTAAAACCTTCAATCAGCCATTGATGTGTAATACATGTCTGAATGTCCCTCCCTCCCTCCCTCTCTCCCCCTTTGTCCCTCTCTCTCCCTCTCACCTCATTGGTTCTTTGGCAGGTGATGCGTGGGCACTCCAAACATTACAACTTATTTGGCCTGGCATTCTGGCGCAGGTGTGTGTGGGCGTGTCTGTGTGTGTCTATGTGTGTCACATGCACAGAAGAGTCTAAAAGACACTGAGAGAAATTATAGCAAACACCGGGTAAGAAAAAACAGACAAACCACACACACTGACAGGCCCAAAAAAATATACACCAGACAAACCACACACACTGACAGGACACATAAAATATACAGCAAACGGCAAACACACACACTGATATCTACCTGATGGTACCTATCAGGCAAGTCCCTCCAGTGTCTCTCATCTCTCTGCCTCGTCTTTTACTAATTCTCTCAACCACAGGACATTGATGGGCGTACACGTTTCTAGAGCTCCAGTTTCCCCACAGCCCCATTTGGTTGATCAGGCCCCATCTTGAGTGGTAAAACAACAAAATAAAGCAATCTAATTTCAGAGACTCTCCCCCTGACACATTGGCAAAATAGAACTAATCTCTCTCTCTCTCTCTCTCTCTCTCTCTCTCGTTCTCGCTCTCACTCTCTCTCTCTCTCTCTCTCTCTCTCTCTCTCTCTCTCTCTCTCTCTCTCTCTCTCTCTCTCTCTCTCTCTCTCCCCTAACTCTCTCATTCCCTCTCTCTCTCTCCATCCCTCTCTCTCTCTCTCTCTCTTTCTCTCTCCACCCCTCTCTATCTGCCCCCCTCTCTCTCTCTCTCTCTCTCTCACTCTCACTCTCACCCTCTCTCTCTCTCTCTCTCTTTTTCTCTTTCTCTCTCTCCCCTCTCTTTCTCTCTCTCCCCTCTTTCTCGCTTTTTCAATTCAATTTAAGGGCTTTATTGGCATGGGAAATGTATGTTAACATTGCCAAAGCAAGTGAAATAGCAAACAAAAGTCAAATAAACATTAAAAATGAACAGTAAACATTACACTCTGAAGTTTGGATCTCTCTCTCTCTCTCTCTCTCTCTCTCTCTCTCTCTCTCTCTCTCTCTCTCTCTCTCTCTCTCTCTCTCTCTCTCTCTCTCTCTCTCTCTCTCTCTCTCTCTCTCTCTCTCTCTCTCTCTCTCCCATACACACATTATGTTTTTATCTCTCTCTCTCTAAACCTGTGTGTTCCACAACAGATCCAGGTTACCCTGAGATTAGATCATCCCTCATGTTGCATCATTTACTATCTGATTAGTATTCCTCTTTTCAGCCTGTGGGTCAGTTTCCTGCTGTTTGCGTGCGTGCGTGTTACGTGCTGTGAGAGGATTACGATCTGTGAGGCCACCAATAAGTAAGGAGGAGTGAGTGTCTGAGTGCTTACGGAGTGAATAGTTTATTAAGGCTTTCAGAACTGATACCCTCAAAGGAACACACACACACACATGCACCTAGTCAAACAGGTAAACAGTCTGATTATCCTGGATGCTGTTCCCTTCCACACTGAAACCTATGTCTCTCATTGGACAGCTGTGCTAACAGAGACCAGAACTAAACGCAAGCCAAGACACACACAAACACACAAACACACATAGACACACAGACACACACACACACACTATCCAACCAAGACAAGTCTCCTATATTTCTCTCCCACTAATATCACCACAACTCTTTGGATATGTTCTATATCAGTTCAGCTTCTCAAGGGGAATAATATCCTGCCGTCAAAGCTGATTGGTCAGAAAAGCAGTCAGAACTGCCCTTGAAACGTATTACAGAGTAATGACAGGTCGCATGTCCTCCCTGTGAGGTAATCCTGAGGAGTCTAACTGTGTGATATGTAAATTACTGTGTGCAATACCTGTAGTGATGAATCATGTGAAGAGACATATCACTTGGAAAATGTATTAAGCATGTTATTATGAGAGAGAGAGAGAGAGAGAGAGAGAGAGAGAGAGAGAGAGAGAGAGAGAGAGAGAGAGAGAGAGAGAGAGAGAGAGAGAGAGAGAGAGAGAGAGAGAGAGAGAGAGAGAGAGATACAGAGAGAGAGAAAAACGAGAGAGAGAGAGAAAAGAGAGAGAGAGAAAAGAGAGAGAGAGAAAAGAGAGAGAGATACAGAGAGAGAGAGAGATACAGAGAGAGAGAGAGAGAGAGAGAGAGAGAGAGAGAGAGAGAGAGAGAGAGAGAGAGAGAGAGAGAGAGAGAGAGAGAGAGAGAGAGAGAGAGTAATATCAGTCATTAAAGTGAGAGTTACTTTACGACGGTAAATGGAAGTAGGCCGATTGTCAACCCTTCAGGAAGCGCCTTGATGGAAATTACACTTGATTTGTATTGACCCTTTAAAAGTGAAGTTTTGTCTCCTAAATCATTCATGGTGGATGTCCTTTTAAACTTCTGTAGTTTGCCTAAAGCTCTCCTGTTCTCCAGAGTTTACCTCTAGTTCTCCAGAGTTTACCTCTAGTTCTCCAGAGTTTACCTCTAGTTCTCCAGAGTTTACCTTTAGTTCTCCAGAGTTTACGTCTAGTTCTCCAGAGTTTACCTCTAGTTCTCCAGAGTTTACGTCTAGTTCTCCAGAGTTTACCTCTAGTTCTCCAGAGTTTACCTTTAGTTCTCCAGAGTTTACCTCTAGTTGTCCAGAGTTTACGTCTAGTTCTCCAGAGTTTACCTCTAGTTCTCCAGAGTTTACCTTTAGTTCTCCAGAGTTTACCTCTAGTTGTCCAGAGTTTACGTCTAGTTCTCCAGAGTTTACCTCTAGTTCTCCAGAGTTTACCTCTAGTTGTCCAGAGTTTACCTCTAGTTGTCCAGAGTTTACCTCTAGTTCTCCAGAGTTTACCTCTAGTTCTCCAGAGGGTTTTCTTTCCTTAATCTCTCTCAATATCAAAATGTTTGTTTTTTCACCACTCTTCCTTTGTGTCTGGTTTATTCACTCTTCTTCTTTCGTCTCTCTTTCTCCACTATATTCGTAAAGAAAATAATGTACTCTTTACTCCATACCGGTAGGTATGGAGGGCGGCAGGTAGCTTAGTGGGTAAGAGCGTTGTGCCAGTAACCGAAAGGTCGCTGGTTCTAATCCCCGAGCCGACTAGGTGAAAAATCTGTCGATGTGCCCTTGAGCAAGGCACTTAACCCTAATTGCTCCTGTAAGTCGCTCTGGATAAGAGCGTCTGCTAAATGACCCCAAAAAATAAATAAAAATAAAAATACCCTGACACCCAAAAGTACTCATTACATTTCGAATTATTAGCAGGACAGGAAAATGGTCCAATTCGCACACTTATCAACTTGCCAGTATATT
Organism: Coregonus clupeaformis; assembly: GCF_020615455.1. Lineage (NCBI taxonomy): Eukaryota > Metazoa > Chordata > Actinopteri > Salmoniformes > Salmonidae > Coregonus > Coregonus clupeaformis. The sequence goes on along the minus strand of NC_059196.1, from coordinate 29,214,266 downwards.
AACTATATACTATCTAAATAACTACCCAACGTTTACTGACTTGATTATTCACGTCATTCTTAGCTTAGCTAAGTGGTATAGGCATTGTTCAGTTCTCAACTGATGAATTTACTAACGCTTAACACCCGTTGAAAAAGCGTAATTAAATTGTTGCCAGCAGCATAGTTACAGTCACCAATGCTTTGGATAACATGAAAACAGACTAACCAGCGCTGAAAGGGCGAGTAAAATGGTCAGAGTGAGGTGTTCTCTCATTTGTGTCTGGAAGTAGCTAGCAAGTTAGCCAGTTAGCTTGGGTGCTTGACTGCCGTTGTGAGGTCAAAACGCTCGGATCAACCCTATTCCTCTGACAAGGATACCATTCGTTTACAGTACACTATAACGAAGTAATAGTATGTAGTAGATACTCATTAAGTAATTTAAAATAAATATGTGCCATAGAAATATAACAAACAGTGAATATAATGTGTACTTAACAAGGACAAACCAACAACATTTGAAACTAGAGTTACATGTGATATACTTCAGTATTGTGTCAAACTGAAATATTTAAATGGACGGACGGAAGGCAGGCAGGCAGGCAGGCAGATAGATAGATAGATAGATAGATAGATAGATAGATAGATAGATAGATAGATAGATAGATAGATAGATAGATAGATAGATAGATAGATAGATAGATAGATAGATAGATAGATAGATAGATAGATAGATAGATAGATAGATAGATAGATAGATAGATAGATAGATAGATAGATAGATAGATAGATAGATAGATAGATAGATAGACAGACAGACAGACAGACAGACAGACAGACAGACAGACAGACAGACAGACAGACAGACAGACAGACAGACAGACAGACAGACAGACAGACAGACAGACAGATAGACAGATAGACAGATAGATAGATAGATATAATATTTAAACAGTTATCCTTTTTAGATACAACTATATTAAATATAATCACATGTCACCAAATAATAGATTAAAACACACTATTTTGCAAAGAAGGTCTACAGTAGCCTCAACGGCACTCTGTAGGGTAGCACCATGGTGTAGCCGGAGGACAGCTAGCTTCCGTCCTCCTCTGGGTACATTGACTTCAATACAAAACCTAGGAGGCTCATGGTTCTCACTTCTCTCGACCTATTTTGTAAACTTTAATTCATAGGTTGGACCGACCTCATGATGGGTATACCTTCAAAGTAACCCCCCATTACTTAAAAGAGCAGAACAGCAGCCATTAGCCTGAACCCTGAGATGGACATGTTTATGCAACACAGAAACACTGATGCAGCAAATGGTGAATTGAATATTGACGAGGAGACGTGGCATTTAATGAAAGTGATAAATTAGCCAGCTACTTACTGCATAGCAACGGCTAGATAAGTGATGGAAGAGCAGGGGTTGGATCATTAACCCTGTTTGATCTGATCTAATCTATCTACAGTATAACCATCTAGTCTGCTCTAATATGATGTGTATGGCTGCATGCTGCAGGGTCTCTCTGTACACAGGTGGATTAACTTAGACCTGTTCCAGGCTCCAGTCTGTTGGCTGACACCAGGTATTCTGTTAAGTAGTTTGTTTACACCCCTCTCCTCCCCTCTCTGAGTCTCTGTCCCCAAACGTTCTAAAAAGCCCTCCATCCCTCCTGCAGTCTATGCGTGGTCACACACACATTTGCACACACGCAGGCACTCACACACACACATGCACACACACACACCACACATCAGTGATCCAGCTGAACTGCATGGCCATAGGCGACGCTGTGTTTGGCTATGACTGGGGATGGAGAGAGAGAGGGGGCCCTGGCACTACCAGTGTCTCTGGGCTGGTCTCCAACGATATGGACTTTTAATTAAAGTGGGTTATACTCTGACACACGCTCTTTCACTCTCACACACGCACACAGACTCTATTAGACGGAAAGACACTGGCTCACAGACACGCACGCGGGTCTTAATGCGGTGGCCAGTTGTGTTTTTATGAGTGACCGTTAAACACAGAGATGAAGGGAGCAATCTTATCTCAGATCATAAATCATGATGTTCTTCATCCCTCTTTCTCTATGCTTTGTCATCCCTCTCTATTTTTTCTCATCCCTCTTTGTTCTTTATCTCTCTGGGATCACTCAGGTGAAGGCAGGAGGGGGAGAGATGATTAATAATGGGATTAAAGACTTAAATAGGATTAATTGATTGAATACATTGGATTAATTCGATTGGCCAGTGAATTAGTAATCTGATATGTCTCACAACAGGCGGTCAATGTAACCTGTACCCCACAGAGTTAGCCTCTACACCAGGCAGCAAAATGGACAGAGCCCTGGCCAAGCTGCGCTTCCGTACCACAGTCCACTGGTTACACAACTAGTGGACCATGGACAGAGACCCCTGGCCAAGCTGCGCTTCAGTACCTCAGTCCACTGGTTGCACAACTACAGGACCATGGACAGAGACACCTGGCCAAGCTGCGTTTCAGTAACACAGTCCACTGGTTACACAACTACAGGACCATGGACAGAGACCCCTGGCCAAGCTGCGCTTCAGTACCACAGTCCACTGGTTGCACAACTATAGGACCATGGACAGAGACACCTGGCCAAGCTGCGTTTCAGTAACACAGTCCACTGGTTACACAACTACAGGACCATGGACAGAGACCCCTGGCCAAGCTGCGCTTCAGCGCCACAACACCATTCCAGCAACATGGACAGAGACCCCTCACTAAGCTTTACATCAGCAACACGCTCTACCATTCCAGCACCATGGACAGCGACCCCTCACTAAGCTTTATTTCAGCACCACACTACAACACTGCAACATACTCCGGTTGTTGCACTCCATGTATGGAACAACCTACAATGGGATGTTCAGGTGTCTCTAGGGAAGTGTTGATTGGGTGACCTCCTTGCTGAGGAATGTGATTGTTTTTCTTGTTATATTTTACATGGATGTCCTTGGGTGGGTGGTGGACCATTCTTGATACACAAGAGAAACTGTTGAGCATGAAAAACCCAGCAGTGTTGCAGTTCTTGACACACTTAAACAGGTGCTCCTGGCACCTAATACCATACCCTGTTCAAAGGCACTTAAATATTTTGTCTTGCCCATTCACCCTCTGAATGACACACATACATAATCCATGTCTCAATTGTCTCAAGGCTTAACAATTATTCTTTAACCTGTCTCCTCCCCTTCATCTACACTGATTGAAGTGGATTTAACAAGTGACATCAATAAGGGATCATATCTTTCACCTGGATTCACCTGGTCAGTATATGTCATGGAAAGAGCGGGGTGTTCTTAATGTTTTGTACATTCAGCATATACATCTCCCTTGTAAAAGAGACCTTGGTCTCCATGGTGACTCCCTGGTAAAATAAAGGCAAAATAAATACATTGTGGCTAGATGGTATACAGCTACGGTAGCATTTATAGCTAAACCTAACCCTAACCCTTTTCCTAAACTTAAACTAATTATCCTAACCTTCTACGTTAATTATCTGCTAGCCTGCTAAGAAAAGTAAGTTATGTCCGTAGCTGTATATCATCTAGTCAAAACCCTATTCTCTACCACCTTGGAGAGCTCAAGCCCTAGAGTCTATGTGACTGCTGTTACAACCTTGGATGCATTTCAAGGTTTTTCTTTTATCATCCCCAGAGCATCTTTTCTTTAGAGAACAGATTTTCTCTGTTGGTCCCATCGTGCTGAGATGGAATAGTCTGTAGCCAACGGAAATGTCTCTATCTGACCAGGATCATCGGAATGCTTTTTCTCCCTGCAAGCTGGAGAGAATTCAGGTGCAAATGGGAATAACAGATAGAGGAAGAACAATCAGTAATTGTGTTTGTGGTGTGTGTGTGTGTGTGTGTGTGTGTGTGTGTGTGTGTGTGTGTGTGTGTGTGTGTGTGTGTGTGTGTGTGTGTGTGTGTGTGTGTGTGTGTGTGTGTGTGTGTGCAGGCGTGTGTGTGATGCTATCTCTGTAATACCTCTGTTAGGGTTTTCCGTCAGGTAGAAGGGTGTCTCTGTGGTGATTCTCTGCAGAGTGTTTACCTGACAACAGGGTTTTACATCAAGTAGAAGGGAGTCTCCATGGTGATTCTCTGCATAGTGTTTACCTGACAACAGGGTCTTACATCAGGTAGAAGGGTGTCTCCATGGTGATTCACTGCATAGTGTTTACCTTGACAACAGGGTTTTACATCAGGTAGAAGGGAGTCTCCATGGTGATTCTCTGCATAGTGTTTACCTGACAACAGGGTTTTACATCAGGTAGAAGGGAGTCTCCATGGTGATTCTCTGAATAGTGTTTACCTGACTACAGGGTTTTACATCAGGTAGAAGGGAGTCTCCATGGTGATTCTCTGCATAGTGTTTCCCTGACTACAGGGTTTTACATCAGGTAGAAGGGTGTCTCCATGGTGATTCTCTGCATAGTGTTTACCTGACAACAGGGTTTTCCTCCTCTGCTCCGGTGAGAGACAGTAATAGGAAGTAAGAGTCAAAGGTTCAAGAACACAGACACACACACACACACACACACACACAGACACACACACACACAGACACACACACAGACACACAGACACACACACACACAGACACACACACAGACACACAGACACACACACAAACACACAGACAAACACACATCAGAGGAGATGCAATATAACACACATACATGGTAACGTACTACACACTGACTGTAGTTTGACTATAATAATGAGTAGGATGAAGCAAAAAGACTCAGAGCTGCTGTTATTGTGACCTTTCAGTGCTCTCCCTCTGCATCACCGTGGAAAACAGCTTTACTCTCACAGGGTGGTCAGGTGACTCAACTGAATTCCTAGCAGCTTAGCTACAGTCACTGGAACACTGGCACCATGCTGGAACACTGGCACAACACTGGAACACTGGCACCACACTGGAACACTGGCACCACACTGGAACACTGGCACCACACTGGAACACTGGCACCACACTGGAACACTGGCACCGCACTGCAACACTGGCACCACACTGGAACACTGGCACCACACTGGAACACTGGCACCGCACTGCAACACTGGCACCACACTGCAACACTGGCCACTCTAGTGTTCCACTTTCTCTCCCTTACTCTTTTTCTCTTTCTGTCTCCTTTAACCTGTTTATCTCTCCCTCTCTTGCTCTCTCTCTGATTCTCTCTTTCTCCTTCCTTCACCCTTCTATAAAACATCCTAATTTCCACCTGTGAATCTGCTGTGTTCCAGGATTGAGCTGCTCTGTTTGTAACCATAACCCTAACCCTAACCCTAACCCTAAGCCTAACCCTATTCCAAATCTTAAACGTTACCCTAACCATTTGGAATGAGTGCCTAAACTTAATGTTTTAACCATATCCCCAAACTTAACCCTTACCTTAACTATTCGGAATGAGTGCCTACACCCTTAAATTCAAAGTTTGGAGAAATGGCGCGATACTTTGAAATGTGTTTTGTTACAGCCTGAATTCAACATTTATAAAACATAAAATACAAATCTAATTTACACACAATACCCCGTAATGACAAAGTGAAAACATATTTTTAGAAATGTTTGCAAATGTATTGAAAATGATATATGGAAATGTCTCATTTAAGTATTCACATCCCTGAGCCAATAGCTTTGGCAGTGATTACAGCTGTGAGTCTTTCTGGGTAAGACTCTAAGAGCCGTCCACACCTGGACTGTGCAACATTTGCCCATTATTCTTTTCTAAATTCTTCAAGCTCTGTGAAATTGGTTGTTGATCATTTCTAGACAACCATTTTCAGGTATTGCCATAGATTTTCAAGTAAGGTGAATTAAGGTGAATTAATCTCCCAGTGTGTGGCGGAAAGCAGACTGAACCAGGTTTTACTCTAGGATTTTACCTGTGCTAACCTCCATTCCGTTTATTTGTGTTATCCTGAAAAACACAGCCCTTAACAATTACAAGCATACCCATAACATGACGCAGCCACCACTATGCTTGAAAATATTGAAGTGCTACTCAGTAATGTGTTCTATTGGATTTGCCCCAAACTTAACACTTTGTATTCAGGACAAAAAGTGATTTGCTTTGCCAAATTGTTTACTGTTTTACTTTAGTGCCTTGTTACAAACAGGATACATGTTTTAGAGTATTTTTGTTCTGCACAGGCTTCCTTCTTGTCAATCGGTCAGTTAGGTTAGTATTGTGGAGTAACTATAATGTTGTTGATCCATCCTCAGTTTTCTCCTATCACAGCCATTAAACTCTGTAACTGTTTTAAAGTCACCATTGGCCTCATGGTGAAGTTCCTGAGCGGTTCCTTCCTCTCCGCAACTGAGTTAGGAAGGACTCCTGTATCTTTGTAGTGACTGGGTGTTTTGATACACTATCCAAAGCATAATTAATAACTTCACCATACTCAAAGGAATATTCAATGTCTGCTTTTTTTTTGTTTTTTGTTTTTTGTAAAACATAATTTCACTTTGACATTATGGGTATTGTGTGTAAGCCAGTGACACAAAGTCTAAATTTAATACATTTTAAATTCAGGCTGTAACACAAAAAAATGGGGTGTGAATACTTTCTGAAGGCACTGTATATGTGCATCATGATTGATAACCAGTCACACACACACACAAACTAAACAACAAACCTGCTCAGTTGCTTGCCTCTGCAAAGTGTGACACACGAGAACACTGCATCAAAGGAAGACATTACACTGGGTAAACTGCAGAATATAGGTCAGAGCAGAAGCTGCTTGTGATTTCTATATTTACCTGTTTTTACCCATCGTCGAAAGAGAAAGACAGACCATTGTCATGTTCTCTCTCTCTCTCTCTCTCTCTCTCTCTCTCTCTCTCTCTCTCTCTCTCTCTCTCTCTCTCTCTCTCTCTCTCTCTCTCTCTCTCTCTCTCTCTCTCTCTCTCTCTCTCTCTCTCTCTCTCTCTCTCTCTCTCTCTCTCTCTCTCTCTCTCTCTCTCTCTCTCTCTCTCTCTCTCTCTCTCTCTCTCTCTCTCTCTCTCTCTCTCTCTCTCTCTCTCTGAGATGAATGGAAGAGAACACAGTAGGCTGGCCCCATTGACTGGCATAATAAGGTATGTCACACAGACACACACACATTGACTGGCATAATACGGTCTCCTATGGGCATGTCCCTTCAGACTCACAGATCAATCACCCATTTCTCTGTTCAGAAGTCAATGAGAGTTGGGCTGTGTAACTTCTCAGCAGGTATCCGAGGGCCCTAAGAAGGCCAGTGGAACCCTTCTAGCTCTCTGTGTCCTGCTCACTTGGCAGGGGGAAGACTTAAAATGTGACACATCTGAAATTCCATTCGATGAGGTTACAGAGTAGAAGGGTGTTCACACCAGGGGACACACAAACATATATAAACACACACACACACACACACACACACAGAGACACACATTTGTGCAGACACTGCTTGCACCAACTGACTTCTCTCTGAACTCACTGCCAATCTGCCTAATACACATATACAGAAATGCACGCATACACACACACACACACACACACACACACACACACACACACACACACACACACACACACTGCTGATAAGTTGCCCATCACCAAACCAAGGGCATGATATTGATGATATTCATTACTGGCAGATGGAGAAACTATTTATTGTTGATGATAATCAGTTGACAGATGGAGAAACTCTTTATTGTTGATGATAATCAGCTGACAGATGGAGAAACTCTTTATTGTTGATGATAATCAGTTGACAGATAGAGAAACTCTTTATTGTTGATGATAATCAGCTGACAGATTGAGAAACTCTTTATTGGTGAAGATATTCAGCTGACAGATGGAGAAACTCTTTATTGTTGATGATAATCAGCTGACAGATGGAGAAACTCTTTAGTGTTGATGATAATCAGTTGACAGATAGAGAAACTCTTTATTGTTGATGATAATCAGCTGACAGATGGAGAAACTCTTTATTGTTGATGATAATCAGCTGACAGATGGAGAAACTCTTTATTGGTTATGATATTCAGCTGACAGATAGAGAAACTTGTTATTGGTGACGATATTCAGCTGACAGATGGAGAAACTCTTTATTGGTGATGATATTCAGCTGACAGATAGAGAAACTCGTTATTGGTGACGATATTCAGCTGACAGATGGATAAACTCTTCATTGTAGAAAGTAATCAGAAGAAACTTCCACGTCGTGTCTTGAGATTTCTGAGACCCCAGTGGTAGTTTGTTTAAATTTCATAGTACCAGAAAGTAAAAGTTTAGAGTGAGTGATTTCTGTTTGGTGATGAGAGATGACACAGTGTGGGCTCCCGTGCCAGGAGGGAGGTCATGCACCAAACATCATCCTTCTTTCTAGACACAATCATTCATCAGAGATGACCAAATGTGTAAGGAACCCTCAGGGTGTGTGTGTGTGTGTGTGTGTGTGTGTGTGTGTGTGTGTGTGTGTGTGTGTGTGTGTGTGTGTGTGTGTGTGTGTGTGTGTGTGTGTGTGTGTGTGTGTGTGTGTGTGTGTGTGTGTGTGTGTGTGTGTGTGTGTGTGTGTGTGTGTGTGTGTGTGTGTGTGTGTGTGTGTGTGTGTGTGTGTCTGTGCGCGCGCCTGTGTGTGCACTTAAATGTGCATTTGTGTTTGTTATGATGGACTGGTAAGGTAAAGGCTATCCATTCCAGTCTGCTCGCTGTATTATAAAAGTGTGGATCTACGGTGGTAGACAGACTGTAATTCATCCATAATGCCATCTGATAAGACCATACAACGTTACAAACCTGCCACATCCCTCAAAGATATAAATCACAATTTATGACCTTTCATGCTATATTAAGAATCCTATTGTATGATATGATACTGACTCAGATCCATGTTGAAAGGACACTGTCATCTCGTACATGAAGAGATGAGAGGCGGATGATCTCTGCTTCACACAGTGAACAATTAAATCCCTAGCAATCCGTATTGTGAGACAAACCCATACACACACCTGAGAGAAGAGAGAGAGAGAGAGAGAGAGAGAGAGAGAGAGAGAGAGAGAGAGAGAGAGAGAGAGAGAGAGAGAGAGACAAACCATAGACCACTCAGCATAACGTATAATGTATATCTGCATTTAATTTCCTGACTTTGAGTTTGATCATGCATCGTGAGGTGTCATCCTGCACTTTTTTATAATACAATGGGCACAGTAATGAACTCTTACACGTTGCAGACAGTTGCTTTCCTCACAGGTTTATAAGTTACGTTGAGGGAGTGTGTGTGTAAATACTGTATGTGTGTCAGAGGAGGCTGGTGGGAGGAGTTATAGGAGGACGGGCTCATTGTAATGGCTGGAATGGAATACATGGAAATAATGTGTTTGATACCATTCTAAATATTTCATTCAAGTCATTACAATGAGCCTGTCCTCTTATAGCTCCTCCCACCAGCCTCCATTAATGTGTATATATGTGTGTATTTGTGAACGCCTAGCTAGCAGATGGAAACGTTACTTTGAGGCAGCCAACTCTGAACCAGCGACAGAAATACTCTGTGTTCAGTGTACGGATGCTGACAAACTGTCAGTGTGACGTCTGAATCACGTTCCCTTCACAGCTGTATGCAGTGAACCCAGGCCAGGCTCAGCAACTAATGTCTTTATAGGAGGATTTACAGTATGGAAGCTTGTGAAAGCTGTGAAAGAAACCTTGTTTAAAAGTGAAATTCAGCTTTTCTGTTTTTTCCGAAGTCACAGTAGGCGGTCCAGAATGTACTACATCAAATGACATTCTGTCTGTGTGCACTCTTCACTTATGAGGACCCTCAGGTTTTAAGAGCTCTCTGTTGGTGTGTGAGTGCTCTTGTGTTTGTACTGCAAAAGCACTAACATTTGTTGTATGAATATGGATTATACATTGTGAGTTACAGTATGAGAGTATCCAGGCCCAGAAATAAAGAAATATGATTTATGCACGGGTGTAATCATGTGAAAGCCAACGTGGCAGTGACATTGTATCAATGACTAAATATAGATTATATGGGAACTCACCTCAAGAGTCCTTCCCTTGGCTGGGAGATAAACAGGTCAGACTTCAAGCATCCTTCCCTTGGCTGGGAGATTCAAGGGTAATTCAAGCATCCTTCCCTTGGCTGGGACATTAAAGGGTCAGAATTCCAACCAGCTCTCACAGTCTCACGTCAGAATTAGATGTCCATCCATGTTTCTCAAACGTCAAATTTTGAAGATGTTCCAAATGTCAAATGTAAGGTTTAATGTGCTTAAGGTTAAGTTTAGGCATTAACAGTGTCATGACTTGCCCTCATGGGCTGAGGATCAAAGATTCCTGCTAGCAAAGGTTTGAACACCCCTTTCCTGGGGGCCAGTTTTATGACCGGTCGTAAATACCGTGCAGACTTTCTCTTCCTTGCCATGAAGCATTGGGAGAAAGGACCCCTTTGTTAACAAAGGAAGTCTTCCCGCCAAAAATCCAACATCCAAAAGTGGATAATGAAATAATATTCCTACTTAAACGTATGTGGGAAATGGTTGGTGGAGACTTAAAGAACAATCATGTCAAATTTGTTACTACGTTGTGATGTCATTAAAGATGGTGGAACAACATAACTGTATCTCTGGGGGTGTACACTTCCCAGTTATGAGGTTTGCATCTAATGGTTGTATAAAACAAATGATTAAGTATAATAATACTTTTGTGAATATAACAATGTGATTGTAGCATTCTAGATGAGATGATTGTTTGACATATTGATTTGTTCTCAGTCAGTGGCCACGCCCAGATGAGCACAAACATGATGGAATGCTCCTTTTACCCCGAGTGCATAAAAAGCCTTGTGACGAAATTCACTTTACACCAGCAGACGTGAAGCGTGAGCCAAACGTTGCAAATGGTTGACACTCTACAAGACCAAGAAGCGTGAAGCTGAAGCTACACGTTACAAAATGGTTAGACTAGAAAGACCAAGAAGCGTGAGACGTTAGTCCACACGTTTGAAATGGAGAAACTCTGAAACTCTCAACCTCTACACGAGGTGAAGAAGAAGACGATGCATTATACCTTATCATTTCAGTCTGCAGCTGGCATGAATAGTCGTCTAGAGAACTTTCACTAAAGACACGAGAAGAGAGGACAATCCCTCTCAGACAACCACTGGTACATCTGTAGTATCCATTCTAACCACCACTACAATCAGAAAATCTACCAAGGACATTGAGATCTCTGATGAGCAAACCAGAGTCCTACATCATCAACTCAACTATCGAGGACAGCAACACGTAAATACATGTTGCATTTCTAATCCGAATTAGCGTTATCAGGGTGCATAAGGATTATGATTACTGTGAGCGTCGTTTCCAAAGGAACTGTGATAGTTTGAATCTCTGTCTCTCCCTTCTATTCTGACCCCTCCACTACTCAAGCATTCATGCTAATGTTAGTCCAGTCCACTAGGGACCTGTTTTCATTGTATTACGTTAGTAATCAATAGCCTATGTGTGTGTTTGTATTGTGTTATTATTTAGTTAGTTAGTAAATAAATAATTAAGCCAATTTGTGTATTAATGATTCATCAATAAGGTTAGGGTTTTTGCAGGTTCAAGGATTATGCAACGTTCAGAATGAGACTGATAATAGGTAATTATTTAATAAGTGACTGTTATCGATATATATCACATATATATCTTCTAAGAGTTTAATTCGGGAGATGGTAACTCGTTAAACAACTTCTTCCGTGGTGCCCCAAATTCCTAATGAGTTAATTGTTACATGATTCATTTAATCGAGTGACAATTAGTAAGTCACGTCATGACAACAGCAAATTGTTACGGTTAGGGTTAAGTTCAGGCATTAACTCCAAATTCTTAAAGTTAGGCATTAACTCTGAATGGTTAAGGTAAGGGTTAAGGTTTGGGATAGAGGTAAAAACTAAAATATAAAAAACAACTTTCTACCACTGGATTCGAACATACAACCTTTTGAAACAGATGCTTACTTCCATCAGCCATTCCCGTCCACAACACCCTAGCACCAAAACCTACTTGAAGGTAACAACACTCTTCCCCCTAGTGGCCGGTTTCCACGTCATCTCCCGATGTCCTCAGACATGGATGGATGCCAAATACTGACTTGTATTACAGGTGACCTAGCTGCAGAATTCAAGCATCCTTCCCTTGGCTGGGAGACAAAAGGTTCAGACTTCCAGTGTCCTTCCCTTGTCTGGGAGATTAAAGAGTCAGACTTCAAGCGTCCTTCCCTTGGCTGGGAGATTAAAGAGTCAGAATTCAAGCGTCCTTCCCTTGGCTGGGAGATTAAAGAGTCCGACTTCAAGCGTCCTTCCCTTGGCTGGGAGATTAACGAGTCAGAATTCAAGCGTCCTTCCTTTGGCTGGGAGATTAATGGGTCAGAGAGGCAGCAGACAAAACGTCAAGGAAACAAAAGCCTTGAATGATTTATTCATAGATGTGATTACGAGGGAAAAGGTCCTCAACACACAGACACAGCTTTTACATCTCTTTGTTACAGAGAGAGAGAGAGAGAGAGAGAGAAGTGGAGATCTGTAGAGGCACATTAGCAGGTGTAATGCTGTCCATAGAACCAACCTTCGGAGACACACACACAAAAACACACAGATGAATACACACAAGCACACACACACACAGACGCATACACAAACACACAAACAGACACACAGACGAATACACACAAGCACACACATTTACAGGACTATGACAGAAATGGAGCCTTCATATTCAGAGACACAGAGGACGTCTGTCTGTTTCAGGAGAGAGATAAACAAAGGCATACGGAAGCAGAAGAAAGGAATGGAGATTTAGAGGTAGTGATTTTGGTAAGGAAATGAAAGGATAATGCTTTTAGATAGATTGAGTTTGTTTGTGAAGGTAATTGTGTAATTTTCTGAGAAAACATTGCTTTATATTTGAAGAAAATGTTCCATTCTTTTTTAAGGACTTTTAAGGACAAAGAAATGGTGGCCCATTAAACACACCAGCTTCATAAACAAAGGTGGAAAAGTTTTCGTCCTCCGAAAACGTTTGGAAATAGAATAAGTATGTCTGTGAGTGAACATATAATGTAGCTGGAGGTCGGAGGTCATGCAGACACGCTCTGTCTGACAGAAGGATGTGAATCTGGATCCCCATAGGAAATAAACATAGTTATTCAGTAAGGTAAAGCAATGTTCTCTGCTCCTCCGTCTCATTTCAACAGAGCTACAGTATAAAGGGAAATAGAAAGGGGGGGGAGTGTAATTGAGTGTCCATGTGTTTGTGTTTAAAGGTCTTCCAGCAGACTATTCAGTGATCTGGGAACATCATCATCTTCATCAGAGACACAGTTCACACACTCCTTCAGTACCACAGCAGTAATCATGGTGTGTGTTTGTTTTTCTGATGGCACTGACGGAGATGGCGGCCTCGCGACTACCTCTTAGGATACTTTGCAGTATTTAGTTTTTTTTTATGTATTATTTTTTACTTCATTAGCTCAGGAAATATTTTGAGTCATTACATACAGCCGGGAATAACTATTGGATATCAGAGTGGCGGTAACTCACCAGAACTACCAGCATTACGACCAGGAATACGACTTCCCCGAAGCAGATCCTTTGTTCGGTCTCCCCAGAGCAATTGAACTGATTCCAGAGGCCAACCCAAAACATTGCCGGCGGAGGAGAGGAACTCGAGGTGGCTTGCTGGTTCGACTTAGGAGGCGTGTACACAACCCACCGCTTCCGAGTATATTACTCGCTAAAGTTCAGTCTTTGGATAACAAAGTTGATGAGCTCAGGTGTCACGACTTCTGCCGAGGCTGCCCCCCCTCCTGGGTCGGGCAGGCTTCGGCGTTCGTCGTCACCGGAGTACTAGCAGGAGAAGACCGCATGCCTGGAGTTGTGGCAAGGGTCCAGGAGCATTCCTCGATGTTGGCCAGCTTGGGGGAAGCGATGGATCGGGTTCTTCAGATGGTACAACGCCTGGAGAGTAGAGGATCCGATCTATCGAGACCAGCTGGTCAACCGGATCCAGCCACCCACACCCCATGCCCTGGAGGGATCCAGATATCCCAGCCACCGGCGTTTGATGGGATGGCAGCGCGATGTTAGGGATTCCTACTCCAACTAGAGTTGTACTTCTCCAACATCAGGCCGGCACCCCGGGAGTGGGAGAAGGTATCCGTCCTCATTTCCTGCCTTTGTGGGAGAGCCCTGGAGTGGGCCAACACGGTGTGGAATGAGGGAGGTACCGCGTTGGAGGACTACGGGGAGTTTGCTCGCCTCTTTCGGGCCGGTATCGGCTCAGGACTAAGCGCTGGAGTTCCGGATGCTGGCAGCGGGGTCCGGGTGGAACGAGCGGGCCCTGATCGACCAATTCCAGTGCCACCTAAGGGAGGACGTCCGACGGGATCTAGCCTGCCGGGATGCCATGCTATCGTTCTCCCAACTGGTGGACATGGCCATCCGGCTGGACAATCTGCTAGCAGCCAGAGGACGTCCTGGTAGGGGTCTGTCCGTTCCCACTCCGGACGACTCTGACCCCGAGCAAATGAAGCTGGGGGGAGCCGCCGGTCAAGAGAGCGCAGGAGGAGAGCGACAGTGCCACTCTGGTGGCAAGAAGGGACAATCCACCTCACGTCGAAGTCAACATTTTTTTGGGGTCTGGAGGCGGGAGGCAGGGTACTCACGCATCACCCCAGGTAACGAACACCCAAACGTGTTCAGAGCCCTTTGCGGCGCACTGTACTTTATCTATCTCCTTTCCCGATCACTTGGTAGGTTCCCAGTGTAAGGCGCTAGTCGATTCAGGCGCAGCTGGGAATTTTATGGACAGGGCATTTGCACGCCGTCAAGGCATTTCATTGGTTCCCCTAACCATTCCACTCCCCATCAGAGCACTTGATAGTCGACCATTAGGGTTAAGGAAGTTACGGTACCAGTCACCATGATTACGCAGGAGACGCATGTTGAGCAGATCACCTTTATGATTATTGAGTCTCCTGCTTACCCTGTAAGCTTGGGTATCCCATGGTTAGCTCTTCACAACCCCAATTTCTCATGGCCGCAGAGGGTTCCTATGGGGTGTCGCGTGAGTGTCGGGTAGGTGTCTAGGTGTTTCCGTTGGTGCGACCACGGTGGAAATTCCAGACGGTACTCCCACTGTGCGCATTCCCCCCGAATACCATCATCTGGCGTTCGCGTTTTCCAAGACGCAAGCGACTAAATTACCACCTCATCGGGAGGGGGATTGCGCGATAAACCTTCGGGTAGACGCTGTACCTCCCAGGAGTCATGTGTATCCACTGTCGCAGGCTATGGAAACATACGTCACTGAGTCCCTGCACCAGGGGTATATACGTCCCTCCACTTCACCTGCCTCCTCGAGTTTCTTCTTTGTGAAGAAGAAAGATGGCGGTTTACGCCCGTGCATTGATTATCGACCACTGAAAAATGTGATGTTACGATTTAGTTATCCTCTTCCCCTCATTCCTTCAGTGATTGAGTCAATGCATGGGGCCCGCTTTTTCACCAAACTAGACCTCAGGAGTGCCTACAACCTGGTGCGTATTCGGGAAGGGGATGAGTGGAAAACAGCATTCAGCACAACCTCGGGGCATTATGAATACCTGGTGATGCCCTATGGTTTGATGAAGACACTTGTCATGTCTTGTCAATCACACACACCTGGCGCTCATTCCCCTAATTAGTATGTGTATAAGTGTTCCCTCTTTCCCCCTTGTCTTTGTGAGTGATTATTTGTTGTGAGAGCGTGTAGCTCGGTTGAGCTACTATTCACTGTGTTTATACCAAGGTGGATGTTTTCCCTTGTAATAGTTTCGTTTGACGCTTTGGGCGTTTGATTTATGTAAACGGAATAAACTCTGGACTTCGGTATTTTACCTTCTGCGCCTGACTCCTTCATTCACACCTCGTCACATCAGAGCAAGGATTTATTTCCAGAGAGACATCAGGGCCTGTAACGTACTTTGTTTCACGGAAACATGGCTATCTCAGGATACTCTGTCGGAATCGGTCCAGCCAGGGGGATTCTCAGTTCATCGCGCAGATAGGAATAAATATCTCTACTGGAAGCAGAAGGGCGGAGGTGTGTGTTTCATGATTAACGACTTACGGTGTAATTGTAGTAACATACAGGAACCTTTTGTTCACCCGACCTAGAATACCTCACAATCAAATGCCGACCATATTATCTCCCAAGAGAATTTTCCTCCGCTATAGCCACAGCCATTTATATCCCCCATCAAGCCGATACCACGACAGCCCTCAATGAACTTCTCTGGACTTTATGCAAACTGGGAACCACATATCCTGAGGCTGCATTCATTGTAGCCGGGGATTTTAACAAAGCAAATTTGAGGACTAGGCTGCCGAAGTTCTATCAACATATCGACTATAGTACACACGCTGCTAAAACTCTGGAACACTGTTATTCAAACTTCCGAAAAGCTTACAAGGCCCTCCCCGCCCTCCTTTCAGCAAATCTGAAGTGCTTTGAGAGACTAGTCAAGGATGATATCACCTCTACCTTACCTTACCTGCCACCCTAGACCCACTTCAATTTACTTACCACCCCAATAGATCCACAGATGATGCAATCGCCATCTCTCTGCGCACTGCCCTATCCCATCTGGACAAGAGGGATAACTATGTAAGAATGCTGTTCATTGACTATAGCTCGGTATTCAACACCATAGTACCCTCCAAGCTCATCATTAAGCTAGAGGCCCTGGGTCTGAACTCCGCCCTGTGCAACTGGGTCCTGGACTTCCTGACGTGCCGCCCCCAGGTGGTGAAGGTAGGAAACAACACCTCCACTTCGCTGATCCTCAACACTGGGGACCCACAAGGGTGCGTACTCAGCCCACTTCTGTACTCCCTGTTCACCAATGACTGCGTGGCCAAGCATGCCTCCAACTCAATCATCAAGTTTGCAGACGACACAACAGTAGTAGGCTTGATTACCAACAATGACGAGACACCATACAGGGAGGAGGTGAGGGCTCTGGGAGTGTGGTGCCAGGAACATATCCTCTCACTCAACGTCATCAAAACAAAGGCGATGATCGTGGACTTCAGGAAACAGCAGAGGGTGCACCCCCCTTATCCACATCGACGGGACCACAGTGGAGAAGGTGGAAAGATTCAAGTTCCTTGGCGTACACATCACAGATTATTTTTTTATTTTTTAATTCACCTTTATTTAACCAGGTAAGCCAGTTGAGAACAAGTTCTCATTAACAACTGCGACCTGGCCAAGATAAAGCAAAGCAGTGCGATTAAAAACAACAATACAGAGTTACATATGAGGTAAAACAAAACATAAAGTCAAAAATACAACAGAAAATGTATATACAGTGTGTTCAAATGTAGCAAGTTATGGAGGTAAGGCAATAAATAGGCCATAGTGCAAAATAATTACAATTAGTTTTAACACTGGAATGATATATGTGCAAGAGATGATGTGCAAATAGAGATACTGGGGTGCAAATGAGCAAAATAAATAACAATATGGGGATGAGGTAGTTGGGGGGGCTAATTTCAGATGGGCTGTGTACAGGTGCAGTGATCGGTAAGGTGCTCTGACAACTGATGCTTAAAGTTAGTGAGGGAGATAAGAGTCTCCAGCTTCAGAGATTTTTGCAATTCGTTCCAGTCATTGGCAGCAGAGAACTGGAAGGAATGGCGGCCAAAGGAGGTGTTGGCTTTGGGGATGACCAGTGAGATATACCTGCTGGAGCGCATACTACGGGTGGGTGTTGCTATGGTGATCAATGAGCTAAGATAAGGCAGGGATTTGCCTAGCAGTGATTTATAGATGGCCTGGAGCCAGTGGTTTTGGCAATGAATATGTAGTGAGGACTAGCCAACAAGAGCGTACAGGTCACAGTGGTGGGTAGTATATGAGGCTTTGGTGACAAAACAAATGGCACTGTGATAGACTACATTCAATTTGCTGAGTAGAGTGTTGGAGGCTATTTTGTAAATGACATCGCCGATGTCAAGGATTGGTAGGATAGTCAGTTTTACGAGGGCATGTTTGGCAGCATGAGTGAAGGAGTCTTTGTTGCGAAATAGGAAGCCGATTCTAGATTTAACTTTGGATTGGAGATGCTTAATGTGAGTCTGGAAGGAGAGTTTACAGTCTAACCAGACACCTAGGTATTTGTAGTTGTCCACATACTCTAGGTCAGACCCGTCGAGAGTAGTGATTCTAGTCGGGTGGGCGGGTGCCAGCAGCGTTCGATTGAAGAGCATGCATTTAGTTTTACTAGTGTTTAAGAGCAGTTGGAGGCTACTGAAGGAGTGTTGTATGGCATTGAAGCTCATTTGGAGGTTTGTTAACACAGTGTCCAATGAAGGGCCAGATGTATAGTAGAGGTGGATCTGAGAGTCACCAGCAGCAAGAGCGACATCATTGATAAACACGAAGAAAAGAGTCGGCCAAGAATTGAACCCTGTGGCACCCCCATAGAGACTGCCATAGGTCCAGACAACAGGCCCTCCGATTTGACACATTGAACTCTATCTGAGAAGTAGTTGGTGAACCAGGCGAGGCAGTCATTTGAGAAACCAAGGCTATTTAGTCTGCCAATAAGAATGCAGTGGTTGACAGAGTCGAAAGCCTTGGCCAGGTCGATGAAGATGGCTGCACAGTACTGTCTATTATCGATCGCGGTTATAATATCGTTTAGGACCTTGAGCATGGCTGAGGTGCACCCATGACCAGCTCGGAAACCGGATTGCATAGCGGAGAAGGTACGGTGGGATTCGAAATGGTCGGTGATCTGTTTGTTAACTTGGCTTTCAAAAACTTTCGAAGGGCAGGATGGATATGGGTCTGTAACAGTTTGGATCTAGAGTGTCACCGGGGATGACCGCGGCAGCTTTCCAATCTCTGGGGGTCTCAGACGTTACAAAAGAGAGGTTGAACAGGCAAGTAATAGGGGTTGCGACAATTTCGGCGGCAAATTTTAGAAAGAAAGGGTCCAGATCGTCTAGCCCAGATGATTTGTAGGGGTCCAGATTTTGCAGCTCTTTCAGAACATCAGCTGTCTGAATTTGTGTGAAGGAGAAGCGGGGGGGGCAAGAGCTGGTGGCCGGGGTAGTGGTAGCCAGGTGGAAAGCATGGCCAGCCATAGCAAAATGCTTGTTGAAATTCTCAATTATTGTATATTTATCGGTGGTGATAGTGTTTCCTAGCCTCAGTGCAGTGGGCAGCTGGGAGGAGGTGCTCTTATTCTCCATGGACTTTACAGTGTCCCAAAACTTTTTGGAGTTAGTGCTACAGGATGCAAATTTCTGTTTGAAAAAGCTAGCCTTTGCTTTCCTAACTGCTTGTGTATATTGGTTCCTAACTTCCCTGAAAAGTTGCATATCGCGGGGGCTATTCGATGCTATTGCAGTATGCCACAGGATGTTTTTGTGCTGGTCAAGGGCAGTCAAGTCTGAGGAGAACCAGGGGCTATATCTGTTCTTAGTTCTGTATTTTTTGAATGGGGCATGTTTATTTCAGATTGAGAGGAAATTACTTTTAAAGAACAACCAGGCATCCTCTACTGACGGAATGAGATTGATTTCCATCCAGGATACCTGGGCCAGGTCAATTAGGAAGGTCTGCTCGCTAAAGTGTTTTAGGGAGCATTTGACAGTGATGAGGGGTGGTCGTTTGACCGCGGACCCGTTACGGACGCAGGCAATAAGGCAGTGATCGCTGAGATCCTGGTTGAAGACAGCGGAGGTGTATTTAGAGGGTAAGTTAGTCAGGATGATATCTATGAGGGTGCCCATGTTTACGGATTTAGGGTTGTACCTGGTAGGTTCCTTGATAATTTGTGTGAGATTGAGGGCATCTAGTTTGGATTATAGGATGGCCGGGGTGTTAAGCATATCCCAATTTAGGTCACCAAGCAGTACGAACTCTGAGGACAAATGGGGGGTAATCAATTCACATATGGTGTCCAGGGCACAGCTGGGGGCTGAGGGGGGTCTGTAGCAAGCGGCAACAGTGAGAGACTTATTTATGGAAAGGTAGATTTTTGGAAGTAGAAGCTCAAACTGTTTGGGCACAGACCTGGATAGTATGATAGAGCTCTGCAGGCTATCTCTACAGTAGATTGCAACTCCACCCCCTTTGGCAGTTCTATCTAGACGGAAAATGTTGTAGTTGGGGATGGAAATGTCAGAATTTTTGGTGCCCTTCCTAAGCCAGGATTCAGACACTGCTAGAACATCAGGGTTGGCGGAGTGTGCTAACACAGTGAATAACTCAAACTTAGGAAGGAGGCTTCTGATGTTAACGTGCAGAAAACCAAGGCTTTTACGGTTACAGAAGTCAACAAATGATAGCTCCTGGGGAGTAGGAGTGATACTGTGGGCTGCAGGGCCTGGGTTAGCCTCTACATCACCAGAGGAACAGAGGAGGACTAGAATAAGGATACGGCTAAAAGCTTTCAGAACTGGTCTTCTAGTGCGTTGGGTACAGAGAATAAAGGGGGCAGATTTCCGGGCATTGTAGAATAGATTCAGGGCATTATGTACAGACAAGGATATGGAAGGATATGAGTACAGTGGAGGTAAACCTAAGCTTTGGGTAACAATGAAAGAGATAGCATCACTGGAGGCACCGATTGAGCCGGTCTCAGCGTGTATGGGGGGTGGAACAAAGGAACAATTTGAGGCAGTTTGAGAGGGACTTGGGGTTCTACAGTGAAATTGTATAATAAGAATTAACTGGAACAGCAATAGGCAAGGTATATTGACATGGGAGAGAGGCATAAAGCAATCACAGGTGTTATTAGAGAGAGCTAAGACAACAACTGGTAATGGTGATAAAGTTTGGGCTGAGGCTAAACAGATAAACAGGACAGGGTACCGTGTAAAGGAACAGTCCAGTAGGCATCAGATGTGCAGCTGAGTGATCATAAGGTCCAGTGAACATCAATATGTGAGTCCGAGAGCAGTTCGAATTGGTACTACAGCACAGCGATCAGGAAGCACGGCTGTCGTTTGCGTGTGCTAGCGGGCCGGGGATAGCAGATGGATCTTCGTGGTCATCGCAACGGGAAGCCGGTTGAAACCACAGACGATTACGTAGGCAGACCAGTCGTGATGGATCGGCGGGGCTCCGTGTCGACTCTAGGAGGTCCCGTCCGGTTGACAGAGAGGTAGATAGCCGGGAGATGTGCCTGACTCAAGGCTAGCTCAAGGCTGATTAGCCAACAACAACGTTCATTTGGTTGCAGCTAGCTAGTTGCGATTATCCAGTGTTAAAGGTCCAGTGATTCAGTGATTCCGGCAGAAAATCCAATAGGTTCTGGGTCGATAACGCGCTGTGCAGTCAGTGCAGACTGGCCGATAATAGTCCAGGCTAGAGCTGGCTGGTAGGTAGTGCAGGCCACGGACAATGGTGAAAACTAGCAAGTAGCTAGTTAGCTGGTTAGCTGGCTACTCCCGTCCGGTAGACAGAGAGGTAGATAGCCGGGATATGGGCCTGCTCGAGGCTAGCTCGAGGCTAACTGATGCTTGCTTCAGGGGCAGTGGTGATTAGCCTACAGCAACATCCATTCGACATCCATTCGGTTGCGGCTAGCTAGTTGCGATCCGGTGTTAAGGTCCAGTGATTCAGTTACTCCGCAGAAAATCTGATGTTCTGGGTGAAAACCGCTAACGGTGGCTAATAGCAAGTAGCTAGTTAGCTAGTTAGCTGGCTGGCTAGTTTCAACTGGAGATTTAAGATAAAGGTGAGTAAATAATATAATCCATTCCACATTGAGTGAGGCGGGTTGCAGGAAAGTATATTTAGTAGAAGGATGAAAAGTGTAATAGGGAAATATATATGAAAATACAACAAAAAAATACAATAAACAGGCTATTTACATGGACACACAAGAGAACACGACCGCACTTCTACGCCATCTTGGAATTTGATTAACTGAAATGGACCACCCACACAGACAGGGTGGTGAAGAAGGCACAACAGAGCCTCTCCAACCTCAGAAGGCTAAAGAAATGTGGATTGGCACCTAAAACCCTCACACACCTTTACAGATGCACAATTCAGAGCATCCTGTCGGGCTGTATTACCGCCTGGTACGGCAACTGCACCGCCCGCAACCGCAAGGCTCTCCAGAGGGTGGTACGGTCTGCACATTGCATTACCGGTGGCAAACTACCCGCCCTCCAGGACACCTACAGCACCCGATGTCACAGAAAGGCCAAAAAGATCATCAATGACATCAACCACCCAAGCCACTGCCTGTTCACCCCGCTATCATCCAGAAGGCGAGGTCAGTACAAAGCTGGGACCAAGAGACTGAAAAACAGCTTCTATCTCAAGGCCATCAGACTCTTAAACAGCCATCACTAGCACATTAGAGGCTGCTGCCTATAGACAAAGACTAGAAATCACTGGCCACTTTAAGAAATGGAACATTAGCCACTTTAATAATGTTTACATATCTTGCATTACTCATCTCATATGTATATACTGTATTCTATAGTATTCTACGGTATCTTAGTCACTTTAATAATGTTTACATATCTGCATTACTCATCCCATATGTATATACTGTATTCTATACTACTCTACTGCTTCTAAGTCCATCCTGCTCTAACATCGGTTGTCCATATATGTATATATTCTTATTTAATTTCTTACTTATATTTGTGTGTATTGGGTATATGTTGTGAAATTGTTAGATATTACTTGTTAGATATTACTGTACTGTCGGAGCTAGAAGCACAAGCATTTCGCTACACCCGCAATAACATCTACTAAACACGTGTATGTGACCAATAAAATTTGATTTGATTTGAGAGTAATCATATACAATGCCTTCATAAAGTATTCATACCCATTGATTTATTCCAAATGTTCTTGTGTTACAGCATGAATTCAAAATGGATTAAATCGATTTTTCTCTCTCACCCATCTACACACAATACCCCATAATGACAAAGTGAAAACATGTTTTTTTGCAAACCTACATTGTACAATATTTGCTCATTATTATTTGAACAATTCTTCAAGCTCTATCAAATTGATCATTGCTTGACAACCATTTTCAAGTCTTGCCATAGATTTTCAAGCAGATTTAAGTCTAAACTGTAACTCGACCACTCATAAACATTCAATGTATTCTTGGTAAGAAACTGCAGTGTAGATTTGGCCTTGTGTTTTAGGTTATTGTCCTGTTGAAAGGTGAATTAATATCCCAGTGTCTGGTGGAAAGCAGACTGAACCAGGTTTTCCTTTAGGATTTTGCCTGTGCTTAGCTCCATTCCATTACTTTTTTATCATGAAAAACACCCAGTCCTTAACGATTACAAGCATACCCATAACATGATGCCGCCACATTTTACATTACATTTTAGTCATTTAGCAGACACTCTTATCGAGAGTGACTTACAGTTAGTGAATACATATTTTTTTATACTGGCCCCCCGTGGGAATCGAACCCACAACCCTGGCGTTGCAAACGCCATGCTCTATCAACTGAGCTACATCCCTGCCGGCCATTCCCTCCCCTACACGACGCTGGGCCAATTGTGCGCCGCCCATGAGTCTCCCGGTCGCGGCCAGCTGCGACAGAGCCTGGATTCGAACCAGGATCTCTAGTGGCACAGTTAGCACTGCGATGCAGTGCCTTAGACCACTGCGCCACTCAGGAGTACAATTTGCTTGAAAACATGAGTGGTACTGAGTAATGTGTTGTATTGGATTTGCCCCAAACATAACACTTTGTATTCAGGACAAAAAGTTAATTGACTTGCCACATTCTTTGCTGTATTACTTTAGTGCCTTGTTGTAAACAGGATGCATGGTTTGGAGTATTTGTATTCTGTACAGGCTTCCTTCTTTTCACTCTGTCAATTAGGTTACTATTGTGGAGTATTTATAATGTTGTTGATCCATCCTCAGTTTTCTCCTATCACAGCCATTAAACTGTAAATGTTTGCAAGTCACCATTGGCCTCATGGTGAAATCACTGTGCGGTTTCCTTCCTCTCCGGCCACTGAGTTAGGAAGAACGCCTGTATCTTTGTAGTGAATGGGTGTATTGATACACCATCCAAAGTGTGATTAATAACTTCACTATGCTCAAAGGGATATTCAATGTCTGCTGTTTTTTTTTTTTTTTACCCATCTACCAATAGGTGCCTTTCTTTGCGAGGCATTGGAAAACCTCCCTGGTCTTTGTGGTTGAATCTGCGTTTCAAATTCACTGCTCGACTGAGGGACCTTACAGATAATCGTATGTGTGGGGCACAGAGATAAGGTAGTCTATCAAAAATCATGTTAAACACTATTATTGTACACAGAGTGAGTCCATGCAACTTATTACGTGACTTGTTAAGCAAGTTTGTACTACTGAACTTATTTAGGCTTGTCAAAACAAAGGGGTTGAACACTTATTGACTCAAGACATTTCAGCTGTTAATTTTTTATTAATTTGTAAAAACATTGAAAAACATGATTCCATTTGACATTATGGGGTATTGTATGTAGGCCAGTGTCAAAAAGATCTCAATTGAATCCATTTTAAATTCAGGCTGTAACACAACAACAGGTGGAAAAAGTCAAGAGGTGGGTATACGTTCTGCAGGCACTGTATCCATGATTTTAATGTCCCCACACACACAAACTTTCTCTCTGAGCCCTGCAGGCCAGAGTGAGGCTTGTCACAAAGGGAAAAGAGAAGGAGAGTATTTGAACCATGAATCAACTCCCTGACCCCTGACCCTATAAAACACAGGCCATGCCTCTACCCTCTGATCCTATTAAACAAAGGACTCCTGGCAACTTCCAACTGTCTGCTACTTTTTTTAGTTTTTTTGTTTTTTGACTGCTACTTTATAAGTCATATCTTTATCTATATGACACACTGAGGCCTGTGTGTGTGTGTGTGTGTGTGTGTGTGTGTGTGTGTGTGTGTGTGTGTGTGTGTGTGTGTGTGTGTGTGTGTGTGTGTGTGTGCTTGTGCCTGTGTGTGTGTGTGTGTGTGTGTGTGTGTGTGTGTGTGTGTGTGTGTGTGTGTGTGTGCGTGTGCGTGTGCTTGTGTGTGTCTCGTCGCCTGTAATTCCCAGTTCTGTTTCCTCATGTATAATGACCTTTGTTTTATCAAAGCTGAAGCCAACACAGATTTGAGACTTCAAACGAGGGCTATGGTGACTAATGGATGATGCATCCATCCGTACAGTAAACAACAGTGTTTGTGATCTTAGTGGAGATTGAAACGTTCTCCTGGTTTGTATATGTAAATGAGCCCCGCTCTCCTTAGAGTTGGATCAGAGGCTGCCTGCCTGCCTGTGGGCCTGTTGATGCTTACCTGCTTACTCTTTGAAAATGGTGACTACTTTCATGGCTGAGTGAATGTAGTGATACACTCTATACCCCTGTCATCTCTGCTTTGGATGGACCCTGAACAGCAGCTACTGTTTAATGTGGAGCTAGAACAATCGATTGGATTTTGCATTGTGATAGTTGATGAACTGAAACCAATATTGTTTCTCCTTTAAAACATTCTGTATCTCAACTATCCTCTATCTTAAACCAAGATCCTCCAAACACACACACACACACACGCGCACACACACATCCCCCCAGAGCACTCTTCGTCTCCTCAGTTGGCAGCCAACTCTCCCTTGAAGTCCCCCTTTCCTTAACAGACCACTCTTTCCACTTCCCTTTTTATGTGTGTGTGTGTGTGTGTGTGTGTGTGTGTGTGTGTGTTTGTGTGTGTATATGTGTGTGAGAGTGTGTGTGTGTGTGTGTGAGTTTGTGTGAGTGTGTGTTCTGAATGTCCATAGGGCCTTGGTTCTACTGACAGTGTTCATAGCCAGAGTAGATTTAGATGTTTATATGGTACGTGTTTCTTCACAGTGTTCTCTGGCCACACCCCCATACAGCCTGGACCCTAACCACACCCCCATACAGCCTGGACCCCAGCCACACCCACAGCTCCATACAGCCTGGACCCTAACCACACTCCCATACATTGTGGACCCCAGCCACACCCCCATACAGCCTTGACCCTAACCACACCCCCATACAGCCTGGACCCTAACCACACCCCCATACAGCCTGGACCCTAACCACACCCCCATATAGCCTGGACCCTAACCACACCCCCATACAACCTGGACCCCAACCACACCCCCATATAGCCTGGACCCTAACCACACCCCCATACAGCCTGGACCCCAGCCACAGCCCCATGCAGCCTTGACCCCAGCCACAGCCCCATGAAGCCTGGACCCCAGCCACAGCCCCATGCAGCCTTGACTCCAGCCAAAGCCCCATGAAGCCTGGACCCCAGCCACAGCCCCATGCAGCCTTGACTCCAGCCAAAGCCCCATGCAGCCTGGACCCCAGCCACAGCCCCATGCAGCCTTGACCCCAGCCACAGCCCCATGAAGCCTGGACCCCAGCCACAGCCCCATGCAGCCTTGACTCCAGCCAAAGCCCCATGCAGCCTGGACCCCAGCCACAGCCCCATGCAGCCTTGACCCCAGCCACAGCCCCATGAAGCCTGGACCCCAGCCACAGCCCCATGCAGCCTTGACCCCAGCCACAGCCCCATGCAGCCTGGACCCCAGCCACAGCCACAAGGCCCCACTCTTATCCTCTCTGTATCTCTCCTCTCCTCTCTACTCTCTGCTGCTTACCATGTCTGTCTCTCTCCGGAAAGAACAGACACACACACACAAACACACACACACACACACACACACACACACACACACACACACACACACACACACACACACACACACACACACACACACACATGCACACACACACACACTGATCATCTCTAATTGACACAAGTCTGACTAAAATCAGTGACTTAGCTGACTGCTCTTGATCTATATATGCTGACAGATGTCGCTCCTGGGTACACACACACACACACAAACACACACACACACAAACACACACACACACACACACACGCACCCACATCCTTACACGTTTCTGTAAATGTGTGAATTGTCTTGTATCTCTGGGGTAAGATTCCATTATCTAGACAATGGAATATGAGGGTGTACAGAGAATACCAATTCAGTTGTTCCAAAGGGTCGATATTTGAAGTACAAACTTGTTTTTTAAACAAAGAACCCTCTTTTCAAATCAGGGGCTTGTTCCAGGAAAATGTAAAATGTATAGATTTGTGTGTGTGCGCACTTGCGTGTGCGTAGGTGTTTGTGTGTTTGTAACTTCTCTTTGTAGGGCATATAGAGCAGTTCCACATCAATATTTCAGTACTTCACTACAACCCCACCAGTGGATTTCAGAAGCTCTCGTAAGATTTAACAAATTTACTTTGACATCTAGCAGCTATAATTCTCTCTGTGTGTACTGCACAATGCAAAGGGTCTTGAGAGAGAAAACCTGCATTAATGTTTACATCATGTACAGTCAATCCGACAGAACATATACAGTGGGGTCCATAATTATTGACACCCCTTGATAAAGATGAGCATTATGGTTGTATTGTGTGTAGATTGATGAGGGAAAAAAACGATTTAATCAATTTTATAATAAAGCTGTAACATAACAAAATGTGGAAAAAGTAAAGGGGTCTGAAAACATTCTGAATGCACTGTATACAGGGGTATTCTCTGAACCTGAACTTCTATTGGCTTGTTTGGAACAATGTATAACAATGTATGTACCTGGAGACACACAAGCCATTTCTTCCATCTGCTCTCTATTTCGAGAGAGAGAGAGAGAGAGAGAGAGAGAGAGAGAGAGAGAGAGAGAGAGAGAGAGAGTGTGACACTCTGGTTCTATGGACTTTGATTTTTGAGCCAGGGTTGTTCATTTCACTTGGGTGTATTTCTATGTTGGTTAGTCTAGGTTGTTTTTCTATGTTTGGTCAATGACTCCCAATCGGAGGTAACGAGTGTCAGCTGTCGGCTCGTTATCTCTGATTGGGAGCCATATTTATACTGTGTTGGTTTTCATTGTATTTGTGGGTTTTTGTTCCAAGTTCTGTCAGTGTTACAGAGGACTTCACTATCGTCATTTGTTGTTTTTTGTGGTTGCTTTATTTAATAAAGTCATCATGTTCACTCCACGCGCTGCGTATTGGTCCGCTTCCTCAGACGATCGTGACAGAAAAACCCACCATAAAAGGACCAAGCAGCGTGTCCAGGAGCAAAGAGACTGGACATGGGAGGAGGCGCCTGGTAAGGAGATCGAGAGGCTGGCGATGGCCCAGGTGGGCAAATCGTGGTCCTGGGAGGACATGCTCGGGGGCAAGGGACCTTGGGGGAAGATCAAGGCCCTGGCGAGAGAGGAGCAACGGCGTCAGCAGGGCCATCATCGTTGGAAGGACGAGAGGCAACCCCAAAAAGTTTTTGGGGGGGGGCACATGGCTTAGGCGGCTGGGCAGCAGGAGGCTGCCACAGGGAGATGTGGAGAGAAGGCGATCGGATTACGGGAGCCATTGGCGAGTAGAGGGAGGGAAGTTGTTGTGGCACGGCGTGAGAGACTGATGTGTGTTACCAGTCCGGTCCGGCCCGTTCCTGATCCCCAGTTAAGGCCAGTGGTGTGTGTTCCCGGTACGGACCGACCTGTTCCTACTCCACGCATCAGGCCCACGGTGTGCGTCGCCAGCCCAGCCCGGCCTGTTCCTGCTCCACGCACCAAGGATACGGTGTGCGTCGACAGCCCTGCCCGGCCTGTTCCTGCTCCACGCACCAAGGGATACGGTGTGCGTCGACAGCCCTGCCCGGCCTGTTCCTGCTCCACGCACCAAGGATACGGTGTGCGTCGACAGCCCTGCCCGGCCTGTTCCTGCTCCACGCACCAAGGATACGGTGTGCGTCGCCAGCCCAGCCCGGCCTGTTCCTGCTCCACGCACCAAGGATACGGTGTGCGTCGACAGCCCTGCCCGGCCTGTTCCTGCTCCACGCACCATGGATACGGTGTGCGTCGACAGCCCTGCCCGGCCTGTTCCTGCTCCACGCACCAAGGGATACGGTGTGCGTCGACAGCCCGACCCGGCCTGTTCCTGCCACTCGCACCAAACTGACGGTGCGCGTCGCCAGCCCGGTCCGGCCTGTTCCTGCCACCCGCACCAAGTCTACGGTGCGCGTCGCCAGCCCGGTCCGGCCTGTTCCTTCTCCCCGCACTAGCCCTGAGATGCGTGTCCTCAGCCCGGTACCTCCAGTTCCGGCACTACGCGCCAGGCCTAGGGTGCGCCTCAGACGGCCAGAGTCTGCCGTCTGCCCAACGGCGCCTGAACTGCCCGTCTGCCCAACGGCGCCTGAACTGCCCGTCTGCCCAACGGCGCCTGAACTGCCCGTCTGCCCAACGGCGCCTGAACTGCCCGTCTGCCCAACGGCGCCTGGACTGCCCGTCTGCCCAACGGGGCGCCTGAACTGCCCGTCTGCCCAACGGCGCTTGAACTGCCCATCTGCCCAACGGCGCTAAAGCCGCCCGTCTGTACTGAACCTGCAAAGCCGCCCGTCTGCCATGAGCCTTCAGAGCCGTCCGCCAGACCGGAGCCGCTAGAGCCTTCCGCCAGACAGGAGCCGCTAGAGCCTTCCGCCAGACAGGATCAGCCAGAGCCTTCCGCCAGACAGGATCAGCCAGAGCCTTCCGCCAGACAGGATCAGCCAGAGCCTTCCGCCAGACAGGATCAGCCAGAGCCTTCCGCCAGACGGGATCAGCCAGAGCCTTCCGCCAGACAGGATCAGCCAGATCCGTCAGCCAGCCATGAGCAGCCAGATCCGTTAGCCAGCCATGAGCAGCCAGATCCGTCAGCCAGCCATGAGCCGTCCAGCCAGGATCCGCCAGAGCCGTCCAGCCAGGATCCGCCAGAGCCGTCCAGCAAGGATCCGCCAGAGCCGTCCAGCCAGGATCCGTCAGAGCCGTCCAGTCCGGATCCGCCATTCAGTCCGGAGCTGCCCCTCAGTCCGGTGCTGCCCCTTAGTCAGGTACTGTCCCTTAGCCCGGTGCTGCCCCTTAGTCCGGTGCTGCCCCTTATCCCGGTGCTGCCCCTTATCCCGGTGCTGCCCCTTATCCCGGTGCTGCCCCTTAGTCCGGTGCTGCCCCTTAGTCTGGTGCTGCCCCCTTATCCTGGTGCTGCCCCTTCTCCTGGTGCTGTCCCTTAGTCCGGTGTTGCCCCTTAGTCCGGTGCTGCCTCTTAGT
>NC_059196.1:29171568-29179068 GCF_020615455.1 Coregonus clupeaformis | reverse complement strand
CTTCTTGGGTATAACACAACAAGCTTGGCAAACCTGTATTTGGGGAGTTTCTCCCATTCTACTCTGCAGATCCTCTCAAGCTCTGTCAGGTTGGATGGGGAGTGTCGCTGCACAGCTATTTTCAGGTCTCTCCAGAGATGATTGATCAGGTTCAAGTCCGGGATCTGGCTGGGCCACTCAAGGACATTCAGAGACTTGTCCCGAAGCCACTCCTGCGTTGTCTTGACTGTGTGCTTAGGGTCGATGTGAACATTTGCCCCAGTCTGAGGTCCTGAGCGCTCTAGAGCAGGTTTTCATCAAGGATCTCTCTGTACTTTGCGCCATTCATCTTTCCCTTGATCCTGACTAGTCTCCCAGTCCCTGCCAATGAAAAAAATCCCCACAGCATGATATGCTACCAACACCATGCTTCACCGTAGGGATAGTGCCAGGTTTCCTCCAGATGTGACGCATTCAGGCCAAAGAGTTCAATCTTGGTTTCATCAGACC
Organism: Coregonus clupeaformis; assembly: GCF_020615455.1. Lineage (NCBI taxonomy): Eukaryota > Metazoa > Chordata > Actinopteri > Salmoniformes > Salmonidae > Coregonus > Coregonus clupeaformis. The sequence continues at coordinate 29,178,579 of NC_059196.1, read as the reverse complement.
AGATAATCTTGTTTCTCATGGTCTGAGAGTCTTTAGGTGCCTTTTGGCAAACTCCAAGCGGGCTGTCATGTGCCTTTTACTGAGGAGTGGCTTCCGTCTGGCCACTCTACCATAAAGGCCTAATTAGTAGAGTTCTGCAGAGATGGTTGTCCTTCTGGAAGATTCTCCCATCTCCACAGAGGAACTCTAGAGCTCTGTCAGAGTGACCATTGGATTCTTGGTCACCTCCCTGACCAAGGCCCTTCTCCCCCGATTGCTCCGTTTGGCCGGGCGGCAGCTCTAGGAAGAGTCTTGGTGGTTCCAAACTTCTTCCATTTAAGAATGATAGAGGCCACTGTGTTCTTGGGGACCTTCAATGCTGCAGACATTTTTGCTACCCTTCCCCAGATCTGTACCTCGACACAATCCTGTCTCGGAGCTCTAAGAAACAATTCCTTCGACTCCGTGGCTTGGTTTTTGCTCTGACATGCACTCTCAACTGTGGGACCTTATATAGACAGGTGTGTGCCTTTCCAAATCATGTCCAATCAATTGAATTTACCACAGGTGGACTCCAATCAAATTATAGAAACATCTCATGGATGATCAATGGAAACAGGATGCACCTGAGCTCAATTTCGAGTCTCATAACAAAGGGTCTGAATACTTATGTAAATAAGGCATTTTTATAAATTAGCAACAAACAAAAAAAAACTTTTTTCAATTTGTCATTATGGGACATTGTGTGTAGATTGATTTAATCAATTTTACAATAAGGCTGTAACTTAACAAAATGTGGAAAAAGTCAAGGGGTCTGAATACTTTCCGAAAGCACTGTATGTACTGATTTGTGATCTACAGAACATGTGGATTACTGGGCTGTTTTCTTTCTCTACCAACCTCATCCTCCTTTTCTGATCTCTCTCACTCCCCTCGTTCCCTCTCTCTCACTCCCCTCGTTCCCTCTCTCTCACTCCCCTCGTTCCATCTCTCTCACTCCCCTCGTTCCCTCTCTCTCACTCCCCTCGTTCCCTATCTCTCACTCCCCTCGTTCCATCTCTCTCACTCCCCTCGTTCCCTCTCTCTCACTCCCCTCGTTTCCTCTTTCTCACTCCCCTCGTTCCATCTCTCTCACTCCCCTCGTTCCCTCTCTCTCACTCCCCTCGTTCCCTCTCTCTCACTCCCCTCGTTCCCTCCCGCTCACTCCCCTCGTTCCCTCTCTCTCACTCCACTCGTTCCCTCTCTCTCACTCCCCTCATTCCCTCTCTCTCACTCCCCTCGTTCCATCTCTCTCACTCCCCTCGTTCCCTCTCTCTCACTCCCCTCGTTCCCTCTCTCTCACTCCCCTCGTTCCCTCTCTCTCACTCCCCTCGTTCCCATCTCTCTCACTCCCCTCGTTCCCTCTCTCTCAGTCCCCTCCCCCTTGTGCCATAGGAAACGTTCCCTGCTTTCCTCTCTCCTCCACCCTTCCCCAGTCCCTTGCTCTCCTAGCCGCCGCTCTTTCGTTAGCTTAATGTCATCTCCAGGCCATAAGACATGTAATATTTAAGAGGGACTGACTGGACCCAAGCCCCTACAGGCAGAATGCTTTAAATATAACTCAATGTACCACAGCCTTCCTCTGTTGTCCCTGAAGAGTCCCACACACACACAAACACACAAAGAAACACACACACACACACACACAGCCTTCTCTGTTGTCCCTGAGGAGGCCTCTCTGTTAGTCTTTCTCAGACAGCTGTGAGTCTGTTCCTGTGAGGAGTCAACCAGTCACACATGTTTGGCTCCAAGGGTTGATGCATGTTTAGAGACTAGCCAGTGTTTAGGCCTAGAATGTGTTAAGCTGCAATAGAAGGGTAGCTATAGACAAGATATGCAGTATAGACTCAGAATTTACACAATCCGCAAACAGTATGTACACAATGAACACCAAGCTAAAAACTACAGACTACACTAGAAACATGAATTGTGCATGTAGAGATGTATGAATAAAGCAATTTTACAGGATGCAATAGGGGAAGTATCCAGCATCCAGTATATAAGGGTCAGTCCAATCAAAAGGAAGGTGCAGGATGTGCAGAGAGTGCGAAGATCAATGAGCAGTTCTATGAAAGTGCAGGGTGCATAGTCCATGAATGAGGAGATCACGGTGGACCAGGTGGCCGGTTGGTGAGGGTCACGATGTGGGGGAAGGAGCTGTTCAGGTGGTGGGAGGTTATGGTCGTGATTGACCTGAACCGTTTGCCAGGAGGCTTTGAAAGAGGGGGTGTCCAGGGTGGAAGGGGTCAGCAACGATCAGCTTCCTTGCCCTGGAGTCGTGCAGGACCTTGATGGAGCGCAGGTGGCAGCCGATAACCCTCTCAGCAGCCCGGACAATCTGTTGCAGGTAGCCCTTTGACTGGGTGGACACATTCACGAACCAGACAGTGATCAAGGAGGTGAGGATGGACTTGATGATGGCCATGTAGAACCAGATCAGTATTGTTTGTGAGAGTTTCCTCAGCTGACACAGGAAGTACATCCTATGGAGTCTGTTGTTATGTTGTCCTCCCACTAAAGAATGTGATGTTGTCCTCCTACTAGAGGCTGTGATGTTGTCCTTCCACTAGAGGCTGTGATGTTGTCCTTCCACTAGAGGCTGTGATGTTGTCCTTCCACTAGAGGCTGTGATGTTGTCCTCCCACTGGAGGCTGTGATGTTGTCCTCCCACTGGAGGCTGTGATGTTGTCCTCCCACTAGAGGTTGTGGGAGGTGATTGTCCCCAGGAATTTAAATTACTCAGTTGTGCTTAAAGCTGAGCCATTGATTTCGAGGGGAGAGGTGGTGAGGGACACTTTCTGAAGTCAATCACCATCTCCATGGTTTTCAGCTCCAGGTTATTGTGACTGCAACAGGCCACCATCTGGTCAACCTCTCTCTGGTATTCCCGAGTGGCGCAGTGGTCTAAGGCACTGCATCACAGTGCTAGCTGTGCCACTAGAGATCCTGGTTTGAATCCAGGCTCTGTCGTAGCCGGCTGCGACCGGGAGACCCATGGGGCGGTGCACAATTGGCCCAGTGTCGTCCAGGATAGGGGAGGGAATGGCCGGCAGGGATGTAGCTCAGTTGGTAGAGCATGGCGTTTGCAACGCCAGGGTTGTGGGTTCGATTCCCACGGCCAGTATGAAAAATAAAAAATTATGTATGCACTCACTAACTGTAAGTCGCTCTGGATAAGAGCGTCTGCTAAATGACTAAAATGTAAAAAAATGGTACATGGACTCGACCAGGGTGGTGTCATCTGCAACCTTGAGTAGCTTGAGAGACACATGGTTGGGGTGGGGAGCTGTGTCTCCCTCCTTTGCTGAGGGACAAAGAGTCCCAGAGGTATTCCCCAGCTGCATGAAAACCATGATGGTTCTCACAAATCAAAACTTAATTATCTCTCTCTTTCCCACTCTGTTTCTCTCTTTCTCATAATTCAGTGGTGTTCCCATTCTAGTGTTTCATCACAGTCGTTGTGTCAAAAAGGGAGGAGGTGTCGATTTCCAAGCGACTCGGCTGGGCTCGCGACTCCCCCATAATTACGGCTATTGATGAGAAACAGAAAGCACTTAAGCATAATTACCGTTCTCTACGAAGCAACAGCTGTCGGTACCAACGTGCCAGAATTCCACAACGGAACCCACAGAGAGAGACACTGAGATCCAGAGAGAGAGAGAGAGAGAGAGAGAGAGAAAGAGGTGAAACCTCCATGATAAAGTGAAAGCTATTAACACACCCCTCATGAATGACTTAGCAACCAGCACGCTTATTATATTACTTCAATTGGTTTCCAGAAAGTTGTCTTTTATTGGCATCTGGATACAGGGGAAGGTAGGCAGGAATGACGGGTTGAAAGAGTGCTGCCACTCTTGGTAAGTTGTTTGAAATGAAAGCAGAGAAGGCAGTTTTTGTGTTTGAGTTACACTAGAGCCCTAAGGAGAAAGAATCAGAGACAGTGGACAACATTGTTTGGTTTTGTTTGGTTTTAATTAATTTACTTGACTAACAAATATGTTCTCAAGTCCTCTTAAGAGTATATGGGACAATTACCACTGAGATCACTTGAGTGTTTTGGGGGGTTTACAATAGGCTCTTTATTTAATTGTTAGAAAGACATACTGTAATTCCCAGGTTTTGAAATAATGTCTTTCAATCTTTAATAATATTTATTTTTCAAGTTCCCGTTTCCTCCCTGATGTTGTCAGAGTGTGTGTTAAATCACAGAGGGGATTGAGGAAAGATTGTGGGTGTGTGTGTGTTTGTGCGTGCGTGCGTGCATGTGTGTGTGTGTGTGTGTGAGGATATGTGTTGGAGCCTTTCCTCAGGGCTCTGATTGCTGGGAGGAGATGGTGGAGGTAAATGTCTGCTCCAGGTAAACAGGCCTACACTCAGCTCTGGCAGATTATAATCACTTAGGTGACACAGCTAGCATGAGTTAGAAAACACAGGTCTCCCTCACCCCTTTTCATCTTTCTCTCTCTCTCTCTCTCTCTCTCTCTCTCTCTCTCTCTCTCTCTCTCTCTCTCTCTCTCTCTCTTTCTCTCTCTCTCTCTCTCTCTTTTCTCTCCTCTCTCTCTCTCTCTCTCTCTCTCTCTCTCTCTCTCTCTCTCTCTCTCTCTCTCTCTCTCTCTCTCTCTCTCTCTCTCTCTCTCTCTCTCTCTCTCTGTCAATTCAATTTCAATTCAATTTCAATTTCAATTTAAGGGCTTTATTGGCATGGGAAACGTGTGTTAACATTGCCAAAGCAAGTGAAGTAGATAGTAAACAAAAGTGAAATAAACAATCAATATTAACAGTAAACATTACAGTCAGAAGTTTCAGAAGAATTAAGACATTTCAAATGTCAAATTATGTATATATACAGTGTTGTAACAATGTGCAAATAGTTAAAGTACAAATGGGAAAATAAATAAACATAAATATGGGTTGTATTTACAATGGTGTTTGTTCTTCACTGGTTGCCCTTTTCTTGTGGCAACAGGTCACAAATCTTGTAGCTGTGATGGCACACTGTGGTTTTTCACCCAGTAGATAAGGGAGTTTATAAATTGGGTTTGTTTTCGAATTCTTTGTGGATCGCTGTAATCTGAGGGAAATATGTGTCTCTAATATGGTCATACATTTGGCAGGAGGTTAGGAAGTGCAGCTCAGTTTCCACCTCATTTTGTGGGCAGTGTGCACATAGCCTGTCTTCTCTTCAGAGCCAAGTCTGCCTACGGCGGCCTTTCTCAATAGCAAGGCTATGCTCACTGAGTCTGTACATAGTCAAAGCTTTCCTTAAGTTTGGGTCAGTCACAGTGGTCAGGTATTCTGCCACTGTGTACTCTCTGTTTAGGGCCAAATAGCATTCTAGTTTGCTCTGTTTTTTTGTTTGTTCTTTCCAATGTGTCAAGTAATTCTCTTTTTGTTTTCTCATGATTTGGTTGGGTCTAGTTGTGTTGTTGTTGTTGTTGTTGTTGTTGTTGTCCTGGGGCTGTGTGGGGTCTGTTTGTTTTGTGAACAGAGCCCCAGGACAAGCTTACTTAGGGGACTCTTCTCCAAGTTCATCTCTCTGTAGGTGATGGCTTTGTTATGGAAGGTTTGGGAATCGCTTCCTTTTAAGTGGTTATAGAATTTAACGGCTCTTTTCTGGATTTTGATAATTAGCGGGTATTGGCCTAATTCTGCTCTGCATGCATTATTTGGTGTTTTACGTTGTACACAGAGGATGTTTTTGCAGAATTCTGCATGCAGAGTCTCAGTTTGGTGTTTGTCCCATTTTGTGAATTCTTGGTTGGTGAGCGGACCCCAGACCTCAGAACCATAAAGGGCAATGGGTTCTATAACTGATTCAAGTATTTTTAGCCAGATCCTAATTGGTATGTCAAATTTTATGTTCCTTTTGATGGCATAGAAGGCCCTTCTTGCCTTGTCTCTCAGATCGTTCACAGCTTTGTGGAAGTTACCTGTGGTGCTGATGTTTAGGCCGAGGTACGTATAGTTTTTTGTGTACTCTAGGGCAACGGTGTCTAGATGGAATTTGTATTTGTGGTCCTGGCAACTGGACCTTTTTTGGAACACCATTATTTTTGTCTTACTGAGATTTACTGTCAGGGCCCAGGTCTGACAGAATCTGTGCAGAAGATCTAGGTGCTGCTGTAGGCCCTCCTTGGTTGGTGGCAGAAGCACCAGATCATCAGCAAACAGAAGACATTTGACTTCAGATTCTAGTAGGGTGAGGCCGGGTGCTGCAGACTGTTCTAGTGCCCTCGCCAATTCGTTGATATATATATGTTGAAGAGGGTGGGGCTTAAACTGCATCCCTGTCTCACCCCATGGACCTGTGGAAAGAAATGTGTGTGTTTTTTGCCAATTTTAACCGCACACTTGTTGTTTGTGTACATGGATTTTATAATGTCGTATGTTTTTCCCCCAACCCCACTTTCCATCAATATTTATAGCAGACCCTCATGCCAAATTGAGTCAAATGATTTTTTGAAATCAACAAAGCATGAGAAGACTTTGCCTTTGTTTTGGTTTGTTTGTTTGTCAATTAGGGTGTGCAGGGTGAATACGTGGTCTGTCGGACGGTAATTTGGTAAAAAGCCAATTTGACATTTGCTCAGTACATTGTTTTCACTGAGGAAATGAACTAGTCTGCTGTTAATGATAATGCAGAGGATTTTCCCAAGGTTGCTGTTGACGCATATCCCACCGTAGTTATTGGGGTCAAATTTGTCTCCACTTTTGTGGATTGGGGTGATCAGCCTTGGTTCCAAATATTGGGGAAGATGCCAGAGCTAAGGATGATGTTAAAGAGTTTAAGTATAACTAATTGAAATTTGTGGTCTGTATATATTATCATTTCAATGAGGATACCATCAACAGGTCTCTCTCTCTCTCTCTCTCTGTCTCTCTCTCTCTCTCTCTCTCTCTCTCTCTCTCTCTCTCTCTCTCTCTCTCTCTCTCTCTCTCTCTCTGTATCTCTCTCTCTCTCTGTGTCTCTCTCTCTTTTCTCTCTCTCTCTTT
>NC_059196.1:29136568-29166568 GCF_020615455.1 Coregonus clupeaformis | reverse complement strand
CTGAGCCTCATTTTGACTTGTTTTAAGGACATTACATCAAAGTTGGATCAGCCTGTATGTGGTTTTCCACTTTAATTTTGAGGGGGACTCCAAATCCAGACCTCCATGGGTTGATAAATTTGATTTCCTTTGATAATTTTTGTGTGATTTTGTTGTCAGCACATTCAACTATGTAAAGAAAAAAGTATTTAATAAGATTATTTCATTCATTCAGATCTAGGATGTGTTATTTTAGTGTTCCCTTTCTTTTTTTGAGCAGTGTGTATATATATATACAGTGGGGAGAACAAGTATTTGATACACTGCCGATTTTGCAGGTTTTCCTACTTACACAGCATGTAGACGTCTGTAATTTTTATCATAGGTACACTTCAACTGTGAGAGACGGAATCTAAAACAAAAATCCAGAAAATAACATTGTATGATTTGTAAGTAAATAATTTGCATTTTATTGCATGACATAAGTATTTGATCACCTACCAACCAGTAAGAATTCCGGCTCTCACAGACCTGTTAGTTTTTCTTTAAAAAGCCCTCCTGTTCTCCACTCATTACCTGTATTAACTGCACCTGTTTGAACTCGTTACCTGTATAAAAGACACCTGTCCACACACTCAATCAAACAGACTCCAACCTCTCCACAATGGCCAAGACCAGAGAGCTGTGTAAGGACATCAGGGATAAAAGTGTAGACCTGCACAAGGCTGGGATGGGTTACTGGACAATAGGCATGCAGCTTGGTGAGAAGGCAACAACTGTTGGCGCAATTATTAGAAAATGGAAGAAGTTCAAGATGACGGTCAATCACCCTCGGTCTGGGGCTCCATGCAAGATCTCACCTCGTGGGGCATCAATGATCATGAGGAAGGTGAGGGATCAGCCCAGAACTACACGGCAGGACCTGGTCAATGACCTGAAGAGAGCTGGGACCACAGTCTCAAAGAAAACCATTAGTAACACACTACGACGTCATGGATTAAAATCCTGCAGCGCATGCAAGGTCCCCCTGCTCAAGCCAGCGCATGTCCAGGCCCGTCTGAAGTTTGCCAATGACCATCTGGATGATCCAGTGGAGGAATGGGAGAAGGTCATGTGGTCTGATGAGACAAAAATATAGCTTTTTGGTCTAAACTCCACTCGCCGTGTTTGGAGGAAGATTAAGGATGAGTACAACCCCAAGAACACCATCCCAACCGTGAAGCATGGAGATGGAAACATCATTCTTTGGGGATGCTTTTCTGCAAAGGGGACAGGACGACTGCACCGTATTGAGGGGAGGATGGATGGGGCCATGTATCGCGAGATCTTGGCCAACAACCTCCTTCCCTCAGTAAGAGCATTGAAGATGGGTCGTGGCTGGGTCTTCCAGCATGACAAAGACCCGAAAACACACAGCCAGGGCAACTAAGGAGTGGCTCTGTAAGAAGCATCTCAAGGTCCTGGAGTGGCCTAGTCAGTCTCCAGACCTGAACCCAATAGAACATCTTTGGAGGGAGCTGAAAGTCCGTATTGCTCAGCGACAGCCCCGAAACCTGAAGGATCTGGAGAAGGTCTGTATGGAGGAGTGGGCCAAAATCCCTGCTGCAGTGTGTGTAAACCTGGTCAAGACCTACAGGAAACGTATGATCTCTGTAATTGTAAACAAAGGTTTCTGTACCAAATATTAAGTTCTGCTTTTCTGATGTATCAAATACTTATGTCATGCCATAAAATGCAAATTAAATACTTAAAAATCATACAATGTGATTTTCTGGATTTTTGTTTTAGATTCCGTCTCTCACAGTTGAAGTGTACCTATGATAAAAATTACAGACTTCTACATGCTTTGTAAGTAGGAAAACCTGCAAAATCGGCAGTGTATCAAATACTTGTTCTCCCCACTGTATATACAATTGGTCCCTGTCTCTTGATGTATTTTCTCTCCTCTTTTTCATCTCTTTCTGTCTCCTCTGTCTCTAGAATCCCTGTCTCCTCTTTCTCTAGAAACCCTGTCTTCTCTGTCTCTAGAATCCATGTCTCCTCTTTCTCTACGATCCCTGTCTCCTTTGTCTCTAGAAAACCGGTCTCCCCTGTCTCCTCTGTCTCTAGAGTCTCTGTCTCCTCTGTCTCTAGAATCCCTGTCTCCTCTGTCTCTACAATACCTGTCTCCTCTGTCTCTACAATACCTGTCTCCTCTGTCTCTAGAATCCCTGTCTCATCTGTCTCTAAAATGCCGGTCTCCTCTGTCTTTAGAAACCCTGTCTCCCTTGTCTCCTCTGTCTCTAGAATATGTCTCCTCTGTCTCTACAATACCTGTCTCCTCTGTCTCTAGAATACCTGCCTCCTCTGTCTCTAGAATACCTGCCTCCTCTGTCTCTAGAATCCCTGTCTCCTCTGTCTCTAGAATCCCTGTCTCCTCTGTCTCTACAATCCCTGACTCCTCTGTCTCTAGGTACCCTGTCTCCTCTGTCTCTAGAATCCCTGTCTCCTCTGTCTCTAGAATCCCTGTCTCCTCTGTCTCTAGGTACCCTGTCTCCTCTGTCTCTAGAATACGTCTCCTCTGTCTCTAGAATCCCTGTCTCCTCTGTCTCTAGAATCACTATCTCCTCTGTCTCTACAATCCATGTCTCCTCTGTCTCTAGAATCCCAGTATTCTCTGTCTCTAGAATCACTGTCTCCTCTGTCTCTACAATCCATGCCTCCTCTGTCTCTAGAATCCCTGTCTCCTCTGTCTCTACAATCCCTGTCTCCTCTGTCTCTACAATCCCTGTCTCCTCTGTCTCTACAATCCCTGTCTCTTCTGTCTCTAGGTACCCTGTATCCTCTGTCTCTAGAATCCCTGTCTCCTCTGTCTCTACAATCCCTGTCTCCTCTGTCTCTACAATCCCTGTCTCCTCTGTCTCTACAATCCCTGTCTCCTCTGTCTGTAGGTACCCCGTCTCCTCTGTCTCTAGAATACCTGTCTCCCCTGACTCTAGAATCCCTGTCTCCTCTGTCTCTAGAGCCCTGTCTCCTCTGTCTCTAGAATCCCTGTCTCCTCCGTCTCTAAAATCCCTGTCTCCTCTGTCTCTAGGTACCCTGTCTCCTCTGTCTCTACAATACCTGTCTCTTCTGTCTCTAGAATCCTTGTTTCCTCTGTGCCTAGAATCCCTGTCTCCTCTGTCCCTAAAATACCTGTCTCCTGTGAACAGTGTCACTGTTGTGTGAGATACGAAAGGCATTGTTAACCAACCAGGAACTAATAAAGTTCACTGGTTTAAACGTATTCCAGCAGGGACTGGAGTCTACGATCGATAAAGTGTAGGAGATATTGGGAGACACCATGACCTTATGTACTCTGATTCTACATGGATGTTCCGTGTGTGAATGTGTCTGTACGTGTCAGGGGCCATGCGTCACGCTTAGTTAGGCGGTCTACTTTTAACGGCCCCAGCCCACCAATATACCCAGAATACCTCTCTCTGGAAGGGAAATAGCATGTTTACATAATAAGACCATGTTTACATTATAGAACAGTCCTATTCTACCCAGACTGGTGACCTTTGACTCTGAGAGTACAGACATACTGAACAGACTCCAACTCAGCAAACAGTACAGACATACTGAACAGACTCCAACTCAACAAGCAGTACAGACATACTGACAGACTCCAACTCAACAAGCAGTACAGACACACTGAACAGACTCCAACTCAACAAACAGTACAGACATACTGAACAGACTCCAACTCAACAAGCAGTACAGACATACTGAACAGACTCCAACTCAACAAACAGTACAGACATACTGAACAGACTCCAACTCAACAAGAAGTACAGACATACTGAACAGACTCCAACTCAACAAGAAGTACAGACATACTGAACAGACTCCAACTCAACAAGAAGTACAGACATACTGAACAGACTCCAACTCAACAAGAAGTACAGACATACTGAACAGACTCCAACTCTGGCTGGAAACAAACAGACAGACTAATTATTGTTGACGGTCAGCAAAAGAACAATACAACAACAACATCTCAGCCCAAACTCCAGTGGATTACATGCTGTCTAGCCATATTTAGAATGTTGAAATTATGGCATGGCTTGGCATTTGATTTCAATGGCAATTTTCAGCCATCCACTAGGGGAAACACAAGTGCCTGTTACCATCTAGTTATTAAGCTTGCGACGGGCACTGAGCATCCCAGTGCTAGACACTCGTTTTATAATTTTTTGTTTTTCTGTTTTTACCCTCTCACAAACCTTAACCTTAACCTTAACCCTAACTTTAACCAGTTGGAATTCAGGCCTAAACTTAAGTTATACTTTTGCACAGTTTGACTGACATCTAACATATGGCAAAACAATCTGTAATTAAAATGGCAACACACACCCTATCTCTGTTGCCTGCAATTATGGCAAATATCTCAATTTTCTTTGGCAACATCTACACACTTCTCAAGACACCACCGCTATAGGCAGAGAAAAGTTTCACAGTTTCAACCCTTTAGAAATATCACCATTGGTTCGGCCCACTCCAAATGTTGTATTTTGTCAACAGTTCCTACTAGAGAGGCTGCTCTGACTGGGTAGTGATTTCAGACTTTCATTCTTTAACAAACTATTGGTTTTCCCTTTGTGGAACTTGTGAAACTCCTTCCTCTCCTCCTCTTCCTTTCCCTCCTCTCCTCCTCTTCCTTCCTCTCCTCTCCTCCTCTTCCTTCCCCTCATCTCCTCCTCTTCCTTACCCTCATCTCCTCCTCTTCTTTCCCCTCCTCTCCTCCTCTTCCTTCCTCTCCTCTCCTCCTCTTCCTTCCTCTCCTCCTCTTCCTTTCCCTCCTCTCCTCCTCTGCCTTCTCCTCCTCTCCTCCTCTTCCTTCCTCTCCTCTCCTCCTCTTCCTTCCTCTCCTCTCCTCCTCTTCCTTCCCCTCCTCTCCTCCTCTTCCTTCTCCTCCTCTCCTCCTCTTCCTTTCTCTCCTCTCCTCTCTCCTCTTCCTTCCCCTCCTCTCCTCCTCTTCCTTCCCCTCCTCTCTCCTCTTCCTTCCCCTCCTCTCCTCCTCTTCCTTCCTCTCCTCTCCTCCTCTTCCTTCCTCTCCTCTCCTCCTCTTCCTTTCCCTCCTCTCCTCTGCCTTCCCTCTCCTCTCCTCCTCTTCCTTTCCCTCCTCTCCTCCTCTTCCTTCCCCTCCTCTCCTCCTCTTCCTTCCTCTCCTCCTCTTCCTTTCCCTCCACTCCTCCTCTTCCTTCCTCTCCTCTCCTCCTCTTCCTTCCTCTCCTCTCCTCCTCTTCCTTCCCCTCCTATCCTCCTCTTCCTTCCCCTCCTCTCCTCCTCTTCCTTTCTCTCCTCTCCTCCTCTTCCTTCCTCTCCTCTCCTCATCTTCCTTCCTCTCTCATGTCATCCATCAGTCACACACAGACCTCCACACACACCGCCACACACACACCCAACTCCACACACACGCAGAGCGATCGATGGACAGACGACACAGAACAATGATCAGACCACAGAGATTACATTACCAGTGCAGAGTGCATGTGTTTGTGAACGTGTGTGTGTGAAAGTCTGCATGAAAGTGTGTTTTCTCTCTCTATTTATCTCTCTCTTTCTCTCCCCTCTCTCTCTCTCTCTCTCTCTCTCTCTCTCTCTCTCTCTCTCTCTCTCTCTCTCTCTCTCTCTCTCTTCTCTCTCTCTCTCTCTCTCTCTCTCTCTCTCTCTCTCTCTCTCTCTCTCTCTCTCTTTCTCTTTCTCTCTCTCTCTCTCTCTCTCTCTCTCTCTCTCTCTCTCTCTCTCTCTCTCTCTCTCTCTCTCTCTGGTGCCTGAATGCAGTTTTAATTCCCTCTCTCAGATACTGACACTCCCTTGGAAACTGTCCTGATACATTCTGCCACTCTCCCTAGGGCAGACCACAAGAGGTTAACACACATACACACACACACACACTCACTCACTCATCAACAAGCTTTCACACTCTCACTGCAGAATTACACATTCATCCACGTTCTCCGAACGTCAAATATCGAAGTTGCTCATGACGTCAAATTTTGAAGTGTTTTTGTTGCTCCTGCTGCTCTGTGTCATTCCAAATGGTTACAGTAAGGATTAAGAACACAGAACATTCTGAACCAGAGTCATGGGATTACGCCTAATCACCACCCCTGTCCACGATGCACTAGCAAAACCCAAGCCTTCTTGATTGCGTTCACTGTTACCCCTAGTGGCCGGTTTTTAAGGCATTTCCCAACCTCCAATTTCGACGTCAATCTTAAATGACCTGGCTGCACACATACACAGACATGACCTTGACAGCACTCAGTCCATCTGCTCCTGTGCATAGTTGTTTGTTTTTTTGTGAGCGCCAAGGAAGGCATATATCGAGGTTCTGAGGACCTCTTTTCAAAAGTCTGAAATCATCGTCTATTTCTAGTGATCAGGATCTGGATGTAAGATGTCTTTCTAACAATTTCTATTTGGCTTTACAAACCACTTGAAGTAAATATATAAATATAGGGCCCATAAGTCTTGACCCCCGTATTGTCAGCCAGGTCACTCGTGATCAAAGGCAATATTCAACGTTAGTCCAGGATCCCAGGACATCGGGAGATGCCTTCAAAACAGGCCACTAGGGGCAACGGTGAGCGCTATTATCTTCAAGCAGGCTTATGGCTTGCTAGGCCTTTTGTGGACGGGGATGGCGGACGGGTGTAAGCTGTGAGTGTAACGATCCCGGCAGTCTGAGTCGGGTCCTGTCTGTGGACTAGTTTTTATGTTCGTGATCTCCTGTTTCCCGAGGGTTCTGGAACGCTCCGGGGAGCTCTCTTGATTTCCGCACCTGCATCCCATCAGCAATCTGCACACCTGGTCCTGATCATCACCCTTCTTAGGCTCTGGCCTAACATCCATTCCCTGCCGGATCGTTAGCCATGAACAGTATGTTTGTCAGTGTATCAGCCTTGGAGTGTCTAGCGTTAGTTTTGTTGTTTTGCACCTTGTTGGCTTGCCGTGTACTTACCTCCGTTTTGTTTCTATCTGCAGTCAATCTCCCGGAACCTTCACCCAACCCCTGCCTGGTTGTCGGCGGCTGCCGAGCCATTCTTGGATCTACCACTGCACCTCCACCAACTCATCCCCGCCGTCCGCTCTGTCCCCTGGATTATTCTACATCGTTTTTGGAATCTGTTAAATAAATACTCACCTTCGTTTCAACTCACCTTGTCCTGGTCTGCTTCTGGGTTCTGGCTTAGTAAACCGTGACAGAACGATCCGGCCAGTAATGAACCCAGCGGACCTGGACTCTGTTCGCCATGCCATTACCCATCAGGAGAAGATGTTGGGCCATCATAGCACGGAGCTACAGGAGATCGCGTTGGCAGTTCGGAACCTTTCTACCGGCCTGACGGAGGTCCAGAACCAGCGCAAGTTTCCGGTGGAGGATCCACTACCGGTTTCACCCATCTCGCCTGCCGCGTCTGGAGCTGTGTCCTTCCGTGAGCCCAAGGTTCCGACGCCGGATAAATATGAGGGGGAGCTGGGAAGATGCCGTTCTTTCCTTATGCAGTGTGGGTTAGTGTTCGATCTACAGCCCTACTCTTATGCCACAGACAAGGCTAGGATAGCCTTTGTGATTGAGTTGCTGCGTGGTCGAGCGCTGGAGTGGGCTTCAGCCGTTTGGGAACGACAAGACCCCTGCATGGCTTCATACCAGGGGTTCACGGCCGAGATGAGGAAGCTCTTCGACCATTCCGTCCGAGGGAGGGACGCAGCTAGGCGCCTGTTTTCGCTTCACCAAGGAACTCGCAGCGTGGCCGACTTCGTGATCGAGTTCAAGACGTTGGCTGTGGAGAGTGGGTGGAATGAGGAGTCTCTGCAAGCGGCCTTTTACCAGGGTCTGTCGGAGCAGCTCAAGGATGAGTTGATCTCCTATCCGGAGCCTAGTGACCTGGACAGCTTGGTAGCCTTGTCTATTCGGGTGGATAATCGAGTCCGAGAGCGAAGGAGGGAGAAGCAATGGGGTCCGTCCAATCGATCAGCTTCTCAGTTCCCAGTCGGGTCGGGTGGTGGACCAGAACACGTCGATCATTCTCCACCACAAAGGATTAGTGGAGAGGTCCTCTCTCCCGATTCTGAACCCATGCAAGTGGGGCGGCACGGGTTAACCAAGGAGGAGCGTCAACATAGACGTAAGACCAACTGCTGCCTCTACTGTGGTAGCTCGGGACATTACATCTCCACTTGTTCCCGGCGGTCGTCAAACTGCCCGGCTCGCTAAAGTTGGGAGGACTTTTAGCGAGCCAGTTTCAACCTCTCAGTACCTCTGTCAGACCCCGTTTCCCGGCTACCCTTGTGAACAGGAATCAGAGTTTAGCGATTAACGCTTTTATCGATTCAGGTGCCGATGGAAGCTTTCTTGATGCCGAGTTGGTGGAACAGCTGGGGCTTTCCAAGGAGCAATTGCCGGAAGCCATTGAAGCGACCACTCTGAACGGCAGTAGTCTGGCACGTATCACGATGAGGACTGAACCGGTTAAGATGCTGTTGTCGGGGAATCATTCGGAGATGATTTCATTCTTCATTCTGCCGTCTTCCCATGTTCCTCTGGTCCTTGGATACCCCTGGCTGAAGGAACACAATCCCACGTTCGATTGGGTGACGGGCAAGGTAACGAGTTGGAGCCTTGATTGTCATGCTAACTGTCTCAAGACTGCCTGTCCCCATTCGGTTCCCAGTCAGGTGATTGAGGCTAAACCCCCAGATTTGTCCCTGGTTCCCGAGACATATCACGATTTGGGGAAGTGTTCAGTAAGCAGAAGGCTCTGTCACTCCCTCCCCACCGACCATATGATTGTGCCATCAACCTGTTCCCTGGAGCTGTCTACCCCCAAGGGAAGGTTATACAGTATCTCCCGCCCTGAACGTGAGGCTTTGGAGACCTACATCAAGGAGTCCCTAGCTGCTGGTCTCGTTCGTCCCTCGTCATCACCCCTGGGGGCAGGATTCTTCTTTGTGGGTAAGAAGGATGGCTCTCTTCGACCGTGTATTGATTATCGGGGGTTGAATGACATCACGGTCAAGAACAAGTATCCCCTGCCCTTGATGAGTTCTGCCTTCGACTCCTTACAGGGTGCTACGGTGTTCACCAAGCTAGACCTACGCAATGCGTATCACATGGTCCGGATCAGAGAGGGAGACGAGTGGTTGACGGGTTTCAATACACCGATGGGTCACTTCGGTATCAGGTGATGCCGTTTGGACTGACCAATGCTCCAGCGGTATTCCAGAGTATGGTGAACGACGTCCTGAGAGATATGATCGGTCTCTTTGTGTTTGTTTACCTGGATGACATTCTGATCTTCTCGAAGGAACCTTCCGACCACGTCCAGCATGTCCGGCAGGTTCTGCAGCGATTGTTGGAGAATCGCCTGTTCGTGAAGGCCGAGAAGTGCGAGTTTCACGCCCACACGACATCCTTTCTCGGGTACATCATCTCCAGGGGAGAGATTAGGATGGACCAGGAGAAGGTTAGAGCGGTTCTGGAATGGGCCCAGCCCGGTACGAGATTGCAGCTCCAGAGATTTTTGGGGTTTGCGAATTTCTACCGCAGATTCATCCGGGATTACAGCCGTGTGGCCGCTCCGTTAACGGCCTTGACTTCCAGTATCAGGAGCTTCAAGTGGAATCCGGAGGCGGATCGAGCGTTTCTGGATTTGAAGAGGCGATTCACCAACGCACCGATTCTCTCTCAACCGGACACGGCCCGTCAGTTCGTCGTTGAAGTGGACGCGTCCGATGTGGGAGTTGGCGCCATCCTGTCGCAGCGATGCTCCACGGACAGTAAACTCCATCCCTGCGCCTACTACTCGCCGGCCTTTCGCCTGCGGAGAGGAATTACGATGTGGGTAACCGGGAGCTTCTCGCGGTGAAACTTGCCTTGGAGGAGTGGCGCCACTGGTTGGAGGGGGCGGAGCAGCCGTTTATTGTCTGGACTGACCACAAGAATCTTGCTTACGTGCAATCGGCTAGACGTCTCAACTCCCGCCAGGCCAGGTGGTCGTTGTTTTTCGGACGATTCAATTTTTTCCCTGACGTTCCGACCTGGATCTAAGAACGGCAAGGCGGTCGCCTTGTCTCGGATGTTCTCCAAGACGGAGGAGAGTGGGTCCAAGACCGAGACCATTCTTCCCCGGAACTGCGTCGTGGGAGCTGTTAGGTGGAAGATTGAGGAGGAGGTGATGGCGGCTCTTCGGACGCAGCCCGGTCCCGGTAACGGTCCACCCGGTCGGTTGTTTGTGCCTGAGTTGGTTCGTCCTGCGGTCCTCAAATGGTCCCACGCCAGCAAGATGGCTTGTCACCCTGGCGTGGCTCGGACGATGGCGTTTCTTCGCAGACGTTTTTGGTGGCCTGCCATGGCCGAGGATACTCGGGGTTATGTTGCTGCCTGTCCAGTGTGTGCGCAGAATAAGAGTACCAATCGGCCCAGCTCTGGACTACTTCACCCCCTTCCTATTCCCCGGCGACCATGGTCGCATCTGGCCCTGGACTTTGTCACTGGGTTGCCCGCTTCTGAGGGGAACACGGTCGTTCTGACTATCGTGGACAGATTCAGCAAGTTCGCCCACTTTGTGCCAATTGCCAAGCTTCCTCTGCCTCGGAGACGTCCGAGATCCTGGTTAGGGAGGTTTTCAGGGTCCACGGGTTGCCCAGTGATATCGCTTTCCGACCGTGGCCCTCAGTTTACCTCTGCTGTCTGGAAGTCCTTCTGTTTGGCCATTGGAGCTACAGTCAGTCTCACATCTGGTTTTCACCCCCCAATCTAATGGTCAGGCGGAGAGAGCCAACCAGAAGATGGAATCCACGCTACGCTGCCTGGCCTCTTCCAACCCCACCTCCTGGGTCTCTCAGTTGCCTTGGGTTGAGTATGCCCACAATACTCTCCCTACATCTGCCACTGGGATGTCTCCCTTCCAGTGCCTGTATGGCTACCAACCTCCCTTGTTCCCTTCTCAGGAGAAGGAGCTCTCAGTGCCTTCTGTTCAGGCCCATATTCGCCGTTGCCACCGGACCTGGCATCGGGCCAGAAAGGCACTCCTTAGAGTTTCGGACCGGTATCAGCTCCAGGCGATCGTCGCCGGATCCCCGCTCCCACCTACACCATCGGAGATAGGGTCTGGTTGGCCACACGGGATCTTCCTTTACGGACTGAGTCTAGGAAGTTGTTACCGAAGTTCATTGGTCCGTTTGTGGTGGAGAAGGTGATCAATCCGGTGGCAGTTCGACTCAAACTCCCGAGGACGCTCAGAGTCCATCCCACCTTTCATGTCTCCTGCCTCAAGCCTGTTTTCCTCAGTCCTCTGTTGCCTCCTCCGCCTCCTCCTCCTCCTCCTCGGATGATCGGAGGTGGTCCTGCCTACACGGTGCGTCGCATCATGGATTCCAGACGGCGGGGCCGGGGTTTCCAGTATCTCGTGGACTGGGAGGGGTATGGTCCTGAAGAGAGGAGTTGGATTCCGCGGCGACAGGTCCTAGATGCTGACCTCATCAGTGACTTCTACCGCCTCCATCCTGGCGCTCCGGGGAGTCCGCCCGGTGGCGTTTCGCGGAGGGGGGGTACTGTAACGATCCCGGCAGTCTGAGTCGGGTCCTGTCTGTGGACTAGTTTTTATGTTCGTGATCTCCTGTTTCCCGAGGGTTCTGGAACGCTCCGGGGAGCTCTCTTGATTTCCGCACCTGCATCCCATCAGCAATCTGCACACCTGGTCCTGATCATCACCCTTCTTAGGCTCTGGCCTAACATCCATTCCCTGCCGGATCGTTAGCCAGAACAGTATGTTTGTCAGTGTATCAGCCTTGGAGTGTCTAGCGTTAGTTTTGTTGTTTTGCACCTTGTTGGCTTGCCGTGTACTTACCTCCGTTTGTTTCTATCTGCAGTCAATCTCCCGGAACCTTCACCCAACCCCTGCCTGGTTGTCGGCGGCTGCCGAGCCATTCTTGGATCTACCACTGCACCTCCACCAACTCATCCCCGCCGTCCGCTCTGTCCCCTGGATTATTCTACATCGTTTTTGGAATCTGTTAAATAAATACTCACCTTCGTTTCAACTCACCTTGTCCTGGTCTGCTTCTGGGTTCTGGCTTAGTAAACCGTGACAGTGAGCTCCGGCACTAAGGGTTCAATCCCAGTACTAATCAATGTTTTTTCACCCTATCCCAAACCGTAACCCTTATATCGGGAAGGTTGGATAAAAGGTTGAAAACAAATGTCCATCCTGTATGGACTAACCTTAACCATTCGGAATTAATGCCTAAACGTAGCGTTGAATACTGAAGTCAAACCGTGTCAAACCGTGAAATCTTGTTGGTATTATAGCGTGTTTGTGACTCACAGTGTCTGCTGCTGAAAGAGAGAGAGAAATGGTTTGTCCCTTAAAGCGTTAGTGTTTTATTTCCCCTGATAGCACAACTATATTAAAGAGACACACAAAAACACACAAAAACACACACATGCAGACAGACAGAAACAGATTTGGAATACGCACGCACACACACATGCATGCACACACACATACACACAGTGGTGTAAAGTACTTAAGTAAAAATACTTTAAAGTACTCCTTAAGTAATTTTTTTGCGTATCTCTACTTTACTTTACTATTGATATGTTTGACAACTTTTACTTTATTACATTCCTAAAGAAAATAATGTACTTTTTACTATTTACATTTTCCCTGACATCCAAAACTACTATTTACATTTTGAAGGCTTAGCTGGACAGGAAAATGATCCCTACTGCCTCTGATCTGGCGGACTCACTAAACACAAAGGCTTCATTTGTAAATTATGTCTGAGTGTTGGAGTGTGCCCCTGGCTATCTGTAAATAAAATAAACAAGAAAATGATGCCATCTGGTTTGCGTAATATAAGAAACTATAAATATTCATGCTTTTACTTTTGATACTTAACTATATTTTAACAATTACATTGACTTTTCATACTTAAATATATTTAAAACCAAATACTTTTAGACTTTTACTCAAGTAATATTTTACTGGGTGACTTTCACTTTTCCTTGAGTCATTTTCTATGAAGGTATCTTTACTTTTACTCAAGTATGACAATTGGTTACTTTTTCCACTACTGGGTGCGTGCACACACACACACACACACACACACACACATATCTGACATTAAGTAAATCACTTAATGTAGAATGTCTCCTGAAGCGTGTGTGAAGGTTATCAGTGCTCGGGGTAACTGATTCGTAAAAAACACTTCCCGACTCCGTATGGTTATCTGAGATTTCTGAGATGTAAGCCAAGAATGGTAATTTCTGTACCTCACTCCGGAAACCAGCATTTTAATCCCAGATCTACCATGTCCTCTCAGCTGGAACAGTGAAGAGCGAAATGTGACAGGGAGATGGAAGTGAAGGGAATCTTGAGGCATTCTGTCTGGGTACTCAGCTGGAAAATATATATTTAGATATGGGAATCTGTAGTATGGTTTTGTTAAACGATATTACGACACAGTTATAAAGTTATTTCATTTGATCAGAGTACTTTATAAAAGGGCTTTTGCTTATGAGTTTACCACAGTACCATACCACACATTTGAATGAAAGCTTGTCATTCCAACAGTCACATTTTGCATTTTGAAGTAACACATATGGAATCATGTAGTAACCAAAAAAGTGCTAAACAAATCAGAATATATCTTAAATTTGAGATTCTTCAAATAGCCACCCTTTGCCTTGATGACAGCTTTGCAGACTATTGGCATTCTCTCAACCAGGTTCACCTGGAATGCTTTCCCAACTGTCTTGAAGGAGCTCCCACATATGCTGAGCACTTGTTGGCTGCTTTTCCTTCACTCTGCCGTCCAACTCATCCCAAACCATCTCAATTGGGTTGAGGTCAGGGGATTGTGGAGGCCAGGTCATCTGATGCAGCACTGTATCATTCTCCTTCTTGGTAAAATAGCCCTTACACAGCCTGGAGGTGTGTTGGGTCATTGTCCTGTTTAAAATCAAATGATAGTCCCACTAAGCCCAAACCAGATGGGATGGCGTTTCGCTTTAGAATGCTGTGGTAGCCATGCTAGTTAAGTGTGCCTTGAATTCTAAATTAATCACAGACAGTGTCACCAGCAAAAGCACCCACCCACCATAACACTTCCTCCTCCATGCTTTACGGTGGGAAATACACATGCAGAGATCATCCATTCACCCACACCGCATTTCACAAAGACACAGCGGTTGGAACCAAAAATCTCCAATTTGGATTCCAGACCAATGGACACATTTCCACCGGTCGAATGTCCATTGCTCGTGTTTCTTGGCCCAAGCAGGTCTCTTCTTATTATTGGTGTCCTTTAGTAGAGGTTTCTTTGCAGCATTTCGACAATGAAGGCCTGATTCACACAGTCTCCTCTGAACAGTTGATGTTGAGATGTGTCTGTTACTTGAACTCCGTGAAGCATTTATTTGGGCGGCAATTTCTGAGGCTGGTAACTCTAATTAACGTATCCTATGCAGCAGAGGTAACTCTGGGTCTTCCATTCCTGTGGCGGTCCTCATGAGAGCCAGTTTCATCATAGCGCTTGATGGTTTTTGCGACTGCACTTGAATAAACTTTAAAAGTTATTGAAATGTTCCCTATTGACTGACCTTCATGTCTTAAAGTAATGATGCACTGTCGTTTCTCTTTGCTTATTTGAGCTGTTCTTGCCATAATATGGACTTGGTCTTTTACCAAATAGGGCTATCTTCTGTATTCCACCCCTACCTTGTCACAACACAACTGATTGGCTCAAACACTTTAAGAAGGAAAGAAATTCCACAAATTAACTTTTAACAAGGCACACCTGTTAATTGAAATGCATTCCAGGTGACTACCTCATGAAGCTGGTTGAGAGAATGCCATGAGTAGGCAAAGCTGTCATCAAGGCAAAGGGTGGCTATTTGAAGAATCTCAAATATAAAATATGTTTTGATTTGTTTAACACTTTTTTGGTTACTACATGATTCCATATGTGTTATTTCATAGTTTTGATGTCTTCACTATTATTCTACAATGTAGAAAATAGTCAAAATAAAGAAAAACCCTGGAATGAGTAGATATGTCCAAACTTTTGACTGGTGCTGTATATAGCAGATGTTATTGTGGGTGTAACGAAATGCTTGTAAATACACGCACACACACACACACACACACACACACACACACACACACACACACACACACACACACACACACACACACACACACACACACACACACACACACAAATACATAAACACACACACATACACACACACACAAATACACACACACACACACACACAAATGCAAAAGCACACAACATACACAATACAGACACATGCGTGCACACAGGCACACACATGGAAATACACACAGGAGCAGCTTGTGTTATCTCCTCCATGTCACGTCACACTATCTCACATGGAGAGGGATGAGGATGGAAGCAATAGTGAAAGGACATTTTGGTACCTCATAAGGGCTGTTTTGAGGGCTGAAAACGGTGCCCAAGGTCGATGACTTCTGCTGCTGTATGTCATGTTAAGTAACACACACACACACACACACACACACAAGCACACAAGCACACAGTCACACACGCACGCACACACACACGCACACACGCACGCACACACACACACTCGCACACAAACACACACACACACAATATGCACACACGCACACAAACACAGACACGGCCACCTCCTTGTTCCGTCCTCCCCTTGGTCCTAGGGTGTGTATAATCAGTTAAATAATACATAACTGATATAAAGCTGATTATTACATTATTAACACGGTGCTGTGGAGAGAGACCCATCACGTCTCCCAATGTAAAGCCGATTATTACATTACTTACACGGTGCTGTGGAGAGAGACCCATCACGTCTCCCAATATAAAGAAGATTATTACATTATTAACACGGTGCTGTGGAGAGAGACCCATCACGTCTCCCAATATAAAGAAGATTATTACATTACTAACACGGTGCTGTGGAGAGAGACCCATCGCGTCTCCCAATGTAAAGCCGATTATTACATTACTAACACGGTGCTGTGGAGAGAGACCCATCGCGTCTCCCAATGTAAAGCCGATTATTACATTACTTACACGGTGCTGTGGAGAGAGACCCATCACGTCTCCCAATATAAAGAAGATTATTACATTATTAACACGGTGCTGTGGAGAGAGACCCATCACGTCTCCCAATGTAAAGCCGATTATTACATTACTTACACGGTGCTGTGGAGAGAGACCCATCACGTCTCCCAATATAAAGAAGATTATTACATTATTAACACGGTGCTGTGGAGAGAGACCCATCACGTCTCCCAATATAAAGAAGATTATTACATTACTAACACGGTGCTGTGGAGAGAGACCCATCGCGTCTCCCAATGTAAAGCCGATTATTACATTACTAACACGGTGCTGTGGAGAGAGACCCATCGCGTCTCCCAATGTAAAGCCGATTATTACATTACTTACACGGTGCTGTGGAGAGAGACCCATCACGTCTCCCAATATAAAGAAGATTATTACATTATTAACACGGTGCTGTGGAGAGAGACCCCATCACGTCTCCCAATATAAAGAAGATTATTACATTATTAACACGGTGCTGTGGAGAGAGACTCATCACGTCTCCCAATGTAAAGCTGATTATTACATTATTAACACGGTGCTGTGGAGAGAGACCCATCGCGTCTCCCAATGTAAAGCCGATTATTACATTACTAACACGGTGCTGTGGAGAGAGACCCATCAGGTGTCCTACAGTTTATCACCCACACACCCTGGTGTCATGCTGTTCAATCTGAAACACACACACACACACACACACACACACACACACACACACACACACACACACACACACACACAAACCCTTGTGACATTCTGTTCTATTGATCTCATGTGGGTGGCCAAGCCCAGGTATTTGATCATTACAGTCAGGTTTAAATCTTTCAGTAGAGTGACGGCTGTCTCCCTAACCCAACTCCTCTCCACTGATCACATGTAGCTAAGAGATGAGTAGACTGACGGCTGTCTCCCTAACCCAACTCCTCTCCACTGAGGAAGGAAAGGATTGTGTTGTCTGTAAATGGGAGGAGACAGTGTTCACTTCAAAGGTTGACTGTCTGTTCATGGAGATGGTTTCATAACAATCAGTCAGGTTGGGTCTATGCAGTTTCCATGCACTGTGAAAGGACCACTTCATTGACTAGCAAGGTGTAAAGTTCAGCACCAATAAAGGCAAAATACTGTAAATGGTAGCTTTGTTCTGATTTAGTTCAACGTCACATCAACACATAACATACTGGCATGTCATATTTTGCAAAGGAGTACTCTTTTTAAAGTCAAGGTGCAAATCATATTTGATTAACCGCAAATTTCAATCTGAAAATGATGGCAAAGCAACACAACACAAATATAATCACTCCATTGGAATACATCAGAGGAATTTGAGCCTCCAGTCTTTCCAGATGGAATGGAACAATCTTTCTGTGTGACTCAGGGGGGAACTGAAACAGTTACGTGTACTTCCTGCTCTGGGGAAATCACCACGGTAACATCGCTGATGTAAATCCTCTATTTTCCCATTAGTGGATACGGCAAGAGTGTGTGTATGTTTATGGGGCAGTTTTTGTGCGTGTATGTGTGTGTGTGTGTGTGTGTGTACATGTGTGTGTTTGTATGTGTGTGGGAGAGGAGTAAAGCCTGTGTTTATCACAGCTCATTACCACGACAACGAAGAAGCCAAATCCTCTTATGCCAACGTGCAGCATTTAGATTTACCCAAACACTCCTGGGTGATGACAGGCTACCACACACACACACACACACACACACACACACACACACACACACACACACACAGTGAATATAGGTTTATCCCAACACTGGGAGGAGAGAATAGCTCATTATCCTAACTGGTTGTTTTTGCTCAGGCCTGGCCTGTGTATCCCTCAGGGATTTGCTCTGCCTCTTCTATCACTTTGTATGGATCGTGGATGGTGGCTGTATGTTTTTGCATCCATTTTTTGGAGCAGAAAATCAGACACAACATCCACACACTAAGACACTAACTCTGCACTCGCTTTAATAATAATCTGAACGTTTAAACAGCAATTTTTGTTTTGTTTGTTTCAACGTTTCAACGATAAGAAAATGCGTATGACTGATAGGGGAAAATGCAGTTCAATCTACCGCAGTCATGGCTACCAGACGGCGCTCACCTTACTGCTATCCCCTGCCCACTCAGCAACGTTCTCTCTCTGCTGTGTCCCTCTCCTCCATGTTCACAATACAGATATGATCCTACATATGATCCACTCTGCTGTGTCCCTCTCCTCCATGTTCACAATACAGATATGATCCTACATATGATCCACTCTGCTGTGTCCCTCTCCTCCATGTTCACAATACAGATATGATCCTACATATGATCCACTCTGCTGTGTCCCTCTCCTCCATGTTCACAATACAGATATGATCCTACATATGATCCACTCTGCTGTGTCCCTCTCCTCCATGTTCACAATACAGATATGATCCTACATATGATCCACTCTGCTGTGTCCCTCTCCTCCATGTTCACAATACAGATATGATCCTACATATGATCCACTCTGCTGTGTCCCTCTCCTCCATGTTCACAATACAGATATGATCCTACATATGATCCACTCTGCTGTGTCCCTCTCCTCCATGTTCACAATACAGATATGATCCTACATATGATCCACTCTGCTGTGTCCCTCTCCTCCATGTTCACAATACAGATATGATCCTACATATGATCCACTCTGCTGTGTCCCTCTCCTCCATGTTCACAATACAGATATGATCCTACATATGATCCACTCTGCTGTGTCCCCTCTCCTCCATGTTCTCAGTGGTCAGTACATGGGACTTAACGTCCTACTTCTCATCAGTGTGATGACTCGTTGCGGTGATGTATGACAGCGTGTTCATAGACGTCTAGCAATCTGTTGTTAACGCCACGTACGGGGTGTTTGAGAGCTAGCGCTTTGTACTTGCAGAGCAATCATTGAGCAATCTCTCCATTCGGGCCGTCACGGTTTTAAACAACAGATATCCTTTACGATTGAAAACGGCTGCATATCACCTGCAATCATATCTGTAATCAACGCTGTGATTTTCTTACTCTGTCCCTTATTGCACTTATTTTGTGTGAAGAGCCTGTGCGTTGTTGGGTGCCTGCGCTGCTGACAGTAACAGTTTGGGTCTCACAGTGACTCCCGTTCAGATGGTTGAGCAATGCACCTGTTCTGTCACTATATCTCTACTCCACCTCACAAAGGTTGCATTTACGCATTTAACCATTTAC
This sequence comes from Coregonus clupeaformis, assembly GCF_020615455.1. Lineage (NCBI taxonomy): Eukaryota > Metazoa > Chordata > Actinopteri > Salmoniformes > Salmonidae > Coregonus > Coregonus clupeaformis. Next base: position 29,147,226 of record NC_059196.1, on the reverse strand, counting down.
TGTAACTTCTCAAAGTATTGCTATGCAGGGCTTCGTTGCTGTCTCTTCCCTGTCTCATTCTGCCATTTCCCCAGCTGTGAATGACGATGACGTGTGGAGCGTTTTCTATCTGTGGCAAATAATTTGAAAGATGAACAATTATTTTTCCATTTATGATGTCGACCGGGACAAGTTATTGCTAGTTTTGTGATAACTGCACTGTGATTTTATTTATTTATCTTTGAACACACAAAAAAAACATTGTTTTTCGGTTAGGGATTTCTTTCTAAATGTTAAAGATGCCAATTTCGTTTACACCTTTAAACATTTACACCACTAACTCTCACACACACAGGATGGCAGCTGAGGTGTGGCAGCTAAGATGAGGGGGAGGGGCCAATCTTGTCATTACCCCCAGGGAGTCCCTAGTTTACATTTTATTAACACACACACCGGCGCACACACACACTCACACACACACAGGCACACACACACTCACACACACAGGCGCACACCCACTCACACACACAAGCATGCACATTTGTTTCATGGTGCCTTTACCCAAAAAAAAACCCATCTTCTTTAATCAGGAAGTACATCTGGCCCCAAGGCTCCTGGGGATTCTGGGGAGTCCATCCCTTTAACCAATAACGTACTGTCAACACTGATGGGCTGCATCTCATTCCAGTGTTATCGGATTAATGCAGTTAAAGGAGAGGAGATGAAGAGAGGAAGCCGATATAGACTATAAAGATGCACCCATGGTTTGGCATCAAACGGAGACCGCCTCTGATGTAGAAATGTGGGTTTTACACACCGTATGCATACAGTGTTTTTGCTGTGTCTAACAGATTGCTTTCTTTTTTAATGGCTTTAAGTGTGAATTGTGTGTGTGTGTGTGTGTGTGTGTGTGTGTGTGTGTGTGTGTGTGTGTGGTGTGCATTTAAAAGTTAAAAGCACTTCAACACTCGACATTCACTTACCACCCTACCTACCTGCCTCACTGCTGACCTAAGTGTGATGAGAGAAGATGTGAAGCCACAGCCAGAAAAAAACTGTTTGTCCCCACACACACACGCACGCAGACACCAGAAGTTCCTTCTGGGCACTGGGCTTTGTTTCTGATTGTGTGACCAGAGCAGGCAGATCCCTCAAGAGTGACTTTGAAATTGGATGGCTATCCATGTCATGAGGGAGTCAGGAAATTCCTTCAAAACCAGCCACTAGGGGCAACAGTTAGCACTATTACATTTACATTTTACATTTTAGTCATTTAGCAGACGCTCTTATCCAGAGCGACTTACAGGAGCAATTAGGGTTAAGTGCCTTGCTCAAGGGCACATCGACAGATTTTTCACCTAGTCGGCTCGGGGATTAGAACCAGAGACCTTTCGGTTACTGGCACAACGCTCTTAACCACTAAGCTACCTGCCGCCCCCATATTACCATCAAGTAGGCTTGGGTTTTGCTAGGGCGTTGTGGACGGTGTTGGCGGATGGGCGTAATCCAATTACGCTGGATCAGAAGGTACCTTAACCATTCGGAATGAGTGCCTGAACTTAATGTGCGAACCCTATCCAAAACCTTAACCCTTAACCTTCTAAATTTGATGAATGGAGCAACTTTGAAATCTGACTTTTGGAGAAACGGAATGATGCTGAGCAAGAGGAGTCAACCCAGGGTGTCAAAAACACTTTGAAATTTGACGTTTGGAGCAACCTTTGAAATTTGACATTTGAAGAAACTTGGATAAAATTCTAATTCTGCGGTGAGACTGTGAGAGCTTGTGTGGGTGAGTGTGTGGGTGGGTGCATTCATCCTTGTGTGTGTGTGCGTGCGTGCGTGTATGCGTGTGTGTGTGTGTGTGTGTGTGTGTGTATGTGCTGACTGTCTTTTTATAGGTTTTAGCAGCCAGATTGCTCAAGATTGACTTCGAAAATGTCCTGAGGATGTAGGGAAATGCCTTCAAAACCGGCCACTAGGGGCAGCAGTGAGTGCTCTTACCATCAAGTAACTTGGGTTATGGCGTTGTGGACGGGATAATATAATATAATATGCCATTTAGCAGACGCTTTTATCCAAAGTGACTTACAGTCATGTGTGCATACATTTTCACGTATGGGTGGTCCCAGGGATCGAACCCACTACCCTGGCGTTACAAGTGCCATGCTCTACCAATTGACCTACAGATGACCACTGGTATGACGGAAGGGCACGTGTTCAATCCCAGTGGTAGACACACACTTTTAATGTTTTTTTGTTTTAACCCTATCCCTAACCTTGACACTCAACCATTCCCACAAACTCACACACACACACACACACACACACACACACACACACACACACACACACAACACACACACACTCACACACACACACACACACACACACGCACACAGAGCTGAATGGATTTTTGATGATTGAGAGAACCTCTCCATGACTCTTTATTCATGCTCCAGTTGATTGGACAGAGAGATGGAGTGTGTCCACTCTCTGCACATCAGATTTAGTAAATATGTGATATATTGCAGCATATTTGAGCAGTAGCTCATTCTGGGTTCAAAACTGCAACCTTGCGTTTGTCAGTGAAATATCTTGACCATTATGCTAAGAGGCAATAACCGGGTTTCCAACCAACCTTTTGATGTGAGTAAAGTATATACTGAATGACCAAGAGTATGTGGACACCTGCTTGTCGAACATCTCATTGCAACATCATGGGCGTTAATATGGAGTTGGTCCCCCCCTTTGCTGCTATAACAGCCTCCACTCTTCAGGGAAGGCTTTCCACTAGATGTTGGAACATTGCTGCGGGGACTTGCTTCCATTCAGCCACAAGCGCATTAGTGAAGTCGGGCACAGGTGTTGGGCGTTTAGGCCTGGCTCTCAGTCGGCGTTCCAATTCATCCCAAAGGTGTCCGATGGGGTTGAGGTCAGGGCTCTGTGCAGGCCAGTCAAGTTCTTCCACACCGATCTCGACAAACCATTTCTGTATGTACCTGGCTTTGTACATGAGGGCATTGTCATGCTGAAACAGGAAAGGACCTTTCCCAAACGGTTGGCACAAAGTTGGAAGCACAGTATCGTGTAGAATGTCATTGTATGCTGTAGCATTAAGATTTCCCTTCACTGGAACGAAGGGGCCTGAACCATGAAAAACAGCCCCAGAACATTAATCCTCCTCCACCAAACTTTACAGTTGGCACTATGCATTGGGGCAGGTAGTGTTCTACTGGCATCCACCAAACCCAGATTTGTTCATCTGACTGCCACTAATTTGAAGGTTTGTCCACATACTTCTGGCCATGTAGTGTATGTCGGATAAAAGAAATCACGGCAGGTGTGTGGTCTTCCTACTACGAATCGGGAATTCATGCAGTTTATTAGGCTACAGATTAAATACATTATGATGAACTTCACAGGGTGGTGAAAGTAAATGGTAATGAGCTTGATGCTCCTTTACAATAAATATTGAGGGTCTTATTCTGGTGACATGATAATCGATGCTTGGCTGCTGCTTTTTTGTCCGTAATAATCTCATCATGTAGGCAATACCCGCACCGTATCAGTGAGCTGTTCTACTGTATATAGACGTGCCAAGACCAGAGGGGGAGCATTCACTAAATGCAAAATGTTTTGTGACAAAACCATAAGTTGAGTTGAAAATGCAACGGAAACCCATTTAACTTGTATTTCTTTATTCAGTACATGGGAATTCAATAGCAGAAGTTATTTTTATGTGCACTACGTCATCACGCACAGCCTTTTATCCGAAACAAGTCAATTTGATGGAAACACATCTCTTGTTTTTGTGCAGATTGTAGAATATTTGCATGAAACTCTGTAGCCAATTTGATGGAAACTAGCTAGTGTTGTACTCAAGATGCTAAAAAAAATGTTTAATTGTGTCTGCCATAGATTATAGATGAGAAAGGAAGAGGGTCCAACTTACAAACATACTGCAGCTAAATACACTAAATGCATTGCTACTTATAATTTCAAAAGCATTTTGGAATGTTAGAAGGCCTGCCTGCCTGCCTCCCTTACTGCCTGCCTTACTGCCTGCCTGCCTTACTGCCTCCCTGCCTTACTGCCTGCCTCCCTTACTACCTGATTACTGCCTGCCTGCCTTACTGCCTGCCTGCCTTACTGCCTGCCTGCCTTACTGCCTGCCAGCCTTACTGCCTATCAGCCTTACTGCCTGCCTGCCTGCCTTACTGCCTGCCTGCCTTACTGCCTGCCTACCTTACTGCCTGCCTGCCTGCCTAACTGCCTGCCTGCCTTACCGCCTGCCTGCCTTACTGCCTGCCTGCCTTACTGCCTGCCTGCCTGCCTGCCTTACCGCCCTCTTACTGCCAGCCTGCCTGCCTTACTGCCTGCCTGCCTAACTGCCTGTCTTACTGCCTGCCTGCCTTACTGCCTGCCTGCCTTACTGCCTGCCTGTGTGTTCCTGTGTGTGAACTTGCCTCGAAAGACTAAGAAAATGTGATCAGCCACACCTGCCTGCCGTACTGCCTTACTGCCTGCCTTACTGCCTGCATGCATACCTGACTTACTGCCTGCCTGCCTGCCTTACTGCCTGCCTGCCTTACCGCCTGCCTGCCTTACTGCCAGCCTGCCTTACTGCCTGCCTGCCTGCCTTACCGCCTGCCTGCCTTACTGCCTGCCTGCCTTACTGCCTGCCTTCCTGCCTGCCTTACTGCCTGCCTGCCTGCCTGCCTGCCTTACTGCCTGCCTGCCTTACTGCCTGCCAGCCTTACTGCCTGTGTGTTCCTGTGTGTGAACTTGCCTCCAAAGACTAAGAAAACGTGATCAGCCTGCCAGCAAGAAAAGGGTTGCCAGCATTTCTATACGAAATACTCATATTTATCATATTTATACACGTTTGTATCATCTGCACCAAGGTCATGAAATAAGATTCAATATTTTGCCTCCATTTCAAATGCAAATTTCAAATTTGGACTCATCAGACCAAAGGACAGATTTCCACTGGTCTAATGTCCATTGCTTGTGTTTCTTGGCCCAAGCAAGTCTCTTCTTCTTATTGGTGTCCTTGAGTAGTGGTTTCTTTGCAGCAATTCGACCATGAAGGCCTGATTCTCACAATCCCCTCTAAACAGTTGATGTTGAGATGGGTCTGTTACTTGAACTCGGTGAAGCATTTATTTGGGCTGCAATTTCTGAGGCTGGTAACTATAATGAATTTATCCTCTGTAGCAGAGGTAACTCTGGGTCTTCCTTTCCTGTGGCCGTCCTCATGAGAGCCAGTTTCATCATAGCCCTTGATGGTTTTTGCGACTGCACTTGAAGAAACGTACAAAGTTCTTTAAATTTTCCGTATTGACTGACCTTCATGTCTTAAAGTAATGATGGACTGTCGTTTCTCTTTGCTTATTTGAGATGTTTTTGCCATAGTATGGACTTGGTCTTTTACCAAATAGGGCTATCTTCTGTATACCCCCACTACCTTGTCACAACACAACTAATTGGCTCAATTGCATTAAGAAGGAAAGAAAAACCACAAATTAACTTTTAACAAGGCACACCTGTTAATTGAAATGCATTCCAGGTGAATACCTCATGAAGCTGGTTGAGAGAATGCCAAGAGTGTGCAAAGCTGTCATCAAGGCAAAGGGTGGCTACTTTGAAGAATCTCAAATATAAAATATATTTTAATTTGTTTAACAATTTTTGGGTTACTACATGATTCCATATGTGTTATTTCATAGTTGTGATGTCTTCACTATTGTTCTACAATGTAGAAAATAATAAAAAATAAAGAAAAACCCTTGAATGAGTAGGTGTGTCCAAACTTTTGACTGGTACTGTATACACTCACATATACACACATGTATACACAAAAACACACACAAACACACACACACACACACACACACATAAAGACACACATACATACAGACACACATACACGCCAGTGGCAGTCGGTGACGTTTAAGAAGAGGGAGGACCATTTTTTTGTTTTATGAGCATGGCCTTATTTCTATTACAGCGTATTGGATAACTGCCATTCATATTCCATTCACCCAGCTCAATGTAACATCGATAGATTTAGGCTACTACAGTACATGATACTCTATTTCCCCTTTACCCATCATGAGGTTGCTACAAACTAGCCTAGGAATGAGAGTTTACAACATAGGTGCACACAGGTCGAGAGAAACATTTGAGTAATCAAGGTGACAGACAGTCAGACATTGACACATTCAATAATGCCTTGCACACTCTTGCCTGCATCTAGCCGATCTAGGGTGTAATCATTAGTCCAACAGTTGCAAAACGAGAGTTTCTATTGAACAAATTCAGGTATCTTTATCCCTGTTTCGTTTGTTTCCGTTTAAGAAACGTTTATCAAACAGGATCGGCGGAATGGATACACCCCCTGATCACACGCAAACTCAGTTCACTTTCATAGCAGCCACGTACAAACAGCATGATCCCATTGGTCGTTGTATTAATACTTTATGCATCTACGCCCTCTCCTCCTATCACCTTTTCCATTTGCTTGTGGACTTCAGTGCACAACAAATCAGCTTGTCTCTAACCGGGCGTAAAAACTTTTCCAAGCCAAACCTTCATATCATAACCGTTAACCGCTACACACAGCCTACATCGTTGTCACCATAATAACGTCATAGTCAACATAGCTACTAGAACTAACGCGTTAGTAAACCCGCTGCAATCATGCAGTACAGTCAAAGAGCAGTTTAGCAGTTACAACGGTGGGCCCTGGTGGCAATAAATTAATAAAACCAAAAGCTTACCTTGACTTGGAAGAGTTCCAGTCTTGGATAGTCATAGCCAGCTAGCTAACATAGCATCCTTATCTATTTGAACCGGTGTTTGAGTAGGCTAAACTAGCTAGCTGCATTCACTAGCTAAGTGAAAGTGAAAGTGAAAAGAATACACTAAATATAGTTGTACCCAGAAGAGGACGGAAAGTAGCTGTCTTCCGGCTACACTGTGGTGCTACCCTACAGAGTGCTGTTGAGGCTACTGTAGACCTTCATTGCAAAACAGTGTGTTTTAATAAATGATTTGGTGACATGAATATATTTAGTAGTTTTCTCTAAAAATGATAACTTTTTTTATGTTTCATTATTTTCATTTTCATGAAATTCACTGAGGAGGATGGTCCTCCCCTTCCTCCTCTGAGGAGCCTCCACTGGTAGACACACACACACACACACACTCACACACACACACACACAGAGAACCTAATCCTGGGTGCCTGAATTGCACAGATACATTTCTATAGAATTGCACCAGGAGGCAAAATTGCATAAATGCAACTTGGGTGAAAACCTATTAGGTGTTCTGGGGATTAAATCTTATAGCTAAGCCTAGATCAAATATCTGATTGTTCAGCCTCAGCTTCAAGGTGATGCATACACACACACATACACACACACTAGGGAGAAACAGGCCAAATTAATGCATTTCACTTTTTCTTTACACAGATGAATTCTTTCCCCGGATATTTTAAGCGTTCATATAGACATCCAGCATCGACCCATTCAATCCACTCTAATGTATTTCTCATTCTCTCTCTACTTTAATTGCACTTGTTTCACTCAAACTTTTGGCCAATACAAACCCTCTTCAGTGGGGCTAGATCTTAATACATGTAACAAACCCTCTTAAGTGGAGCTAGGTCTTAATACATGTATCAAACCCTCTTCAGTGTTGCTAGGTCTTAATACATGTATCAAACCCTCTTCAGTGGAGCTAGGTCTTAATACATGTACCAAACCCTCTTCAGTGGAGCTAGGTCTTAATACATGTATCAAACCCTCTTCAGTGGAGCTAGGTCTTAATACATGTATTTGTATCAGACAACAGAGAGATTATTTGAGAAGGAGAGACACTCAGGTTTTGTTCTAATCACTGACACTGGGCTTTAGCTTCGCCTTAGCTTCGCCCCTCTCATTTAGAAGCTCACACATATGCACACATGCACGCACGCGTGCACACACTCACTCACCCCCACACACTCACCCCCCCCACACACACACACACACACACACACACACACACACACACACACTTCACGCTCATACACACTTCTACCTTTTAAAATCTTGACAGCCTCCGTGCCCTGGGGTCACACATCTCCATATTTCTGCAAACTTTGATTAAAAAAAAAAAAGAGAAAAGATAGAAAATTAGTTTTGAAAATGACGGTTGGTGTTAAAAAATGCATGATTATGACAGAATATTAATGCTATTTCACATCTAGATGTGGAATGTTGGTGAAAGCATACGTGCCATTGTCTAACTGTCCATGAGCATGCTGTGTGGTATAGAACAGAATGTGTGAAGATCTGCTACACTCTGGTGCTATCTAGAACCTTTTAGCATTCTTCGGCTGTGCTTATAGGAGAACCCTTTTCCCATAGGAGAACCCTTTGAAGAACCCTTTTTTATGGTTCCAGGTAGAACCCTTTCTAAAGAGAGTTCTACACGAAACCTGAAAGGGTTCTACTTGGAACAAAAAAGGGTTCTCCTATGGGGACAGCCAAAGAACCCTCTTGTAAACCTTGTTTCTAAGAGTGTAGAGTCTCTCAGATATAAGTAATGGATGAATGATCATCTACACCTCTCATTCTATTTTTGGGCAGTAAAACGGGTTAAAGTGCTCTGAGCTGAATACTGAGTGTTCAAACTCAGACTGTTCATCACTAACATACTGAACTCTAAGGGTTCAGCTCTGGTTTCTCCCAGCACACCATTCACAAGATTCAAATCACTAATAGATTCTAGACATTAGGAACAGCAGTTGTAACATTTAAAAAGGGAGTTAGACATAAATTAATCTTACTTCTGCGCTTTACTCCAGTGAATTATTGGACATTCCTCGGCCATCTTGGGATAGCATGGAACCATGGGTGGAACATACACACACACATACACACACACACACACACACACATTCACGAGGCCCACAGGGAAGAGAAAAAGCATACAGATTTATTCTCGATTCAATCTCATCACACACTTATTATATACACACAAACACACAGGTGGAGGGAATGTGACAAGACGGCAGGAAAGTGCTACCCACAGAGAGAGATAATGAACAGGTGTCCAGAGAACAGAGAAGAGTACCAGTGTGTGTGTGTGTGTGTGCACATGTGTTTGTGTGTGAATATGTGCAAGGCCCACTGAGCAAATGTCCTGAATGGCTCAGTAGGATTCATGACCTGAGCAAATGAGGACAGATGCCATGTCACTGCTATATCCTCACAGTCCCTGTGTAGAGGCCAAGGGGCCAGAAAACGTCCTGGTCATATCACAATATTCTCACAACGCAGCCAAACTCCACTAAAGCAACCATAAAACACATCTCAGAGTGGAGAATGAACAACCAGTGCTGCTGAAGGAGCAGATCAAGGACTAGGAGAGATTGATAGCTTGACAGCCTCCTAATCAAATGTTTATTCATTAATCATATGCATTTCCATAGACTCACTCAGTCACTCAAACACAATATTAATTAAGATAATATATATTTCCATACCTATTCCATCTCACTAACTGTACGTCTGATTGCCCAGTCCAATTTCCGTATTTCATCCAAAACCTTTCAACATTATTCTATGTAGGATTGGCAGATGGCTGAAATCCGTCGGCTGAAATCAAGGCCGGCGTCTGACATTGGCATTACACCTGGAGTGAAGGAGCAGTGTGTGTGCATGAGTGTGTGTGTGCGTAGGCATGCATGTGTGTATTTGTGTGCATGAATAAATGCCTATGTGTGTGTATGTCCATGGGTGAGTGTGTGTAGCTGTTTGTGAGTGTGTGTGTGTGTGTGTGTGTGTATGGACGTCCACCTACCTCTACTACTAGGTCCACCACTAGGTCCACCACTAAGTCCACCACTAGGTCCTAGGTCCACCAATAGGTCCACCACTAGGGCCACCACTAGGTCCACCACTAGGGCCACCACTAGGTCCTAGGTCCACCACTAGGTCCTAGGTCCACCACTAGGGCCACCACTAGGTCCTAGGTCCACCACTAGTTCCACCACTATGTCCTAGGTCCACCACTAGGTCTAGTATAATGAATATTAAACATTAGGGGATTGCTGGAGATTGCAGTTTTAGCATAACAAAGAGATAGGACTACATGGTATAAATCAGGGTTGCCCAAACCTGTTCCTGGAGAGCTACCGTCCTGTAGGTTTTTGCTCCAACCCTAATCTAGCAGACCTGATTCTAATAATTAGCAGGTTGATAAGACGAGTCAGGTTAGTAACACCTGGGGTTGGAGCGAAAACCTACTGGAGGGTAGCTCTCCAGGAACAGGGTTGGGCAACCCTTATATAAATGATACAGTGTCTACAGTCTGATGATGGGCACTCAGGTTGGGGACAGTCAACACATTACATTTAACTTGTTAAACATGTATAAACTCTCCTGAGATCGGGAAACCACTGACAGTATATAGTTGTTTTGGTGTAATTGGACGTAGAATACCTCATTTTTATATTAATTGTTTCATATCTTTCACCTCGGGCCATTCTACTGCTAAGTTCTTGATTCCGAGGATACATTCTAGGTTTATGATAATGTGCCAGTGACCCTTAAATAATCTTCCATTTAAATTATTGAACTTTTCATTGTGCTCAAACTTGAGCAATCTCTTAAGACTATACT
>NC_059196.1:29116568-29131568 GCF_020615455.1 Coregonus clupeaformis | reverse complement strand
CCACTGAGACACCTCATCAAACACACAGGCACGCACACGCACATTAACACACACACACACACACATACAGTTGAAGTCGGAAGTTTACATACACCTTAGCCAACTACATTTAAACTCAGTTTTTCACAATTCCTGACATTTAATCCTAGTAAAAATTCCCTGTCTTAGGTCAGTTAGGATCACCACTTTATTTTAAGAATGTGAAATGTCAGAATAATAGTAGAGAGAATTATTTATTTCAGCTTTTATATCTTTCATCACATTCCCAGTGGGTCAGAAGTTTACATACACACAATTAGTATTTGGTAGCATTGCCTTTAAATTGTTTAACTTGGGTCAAACGTTTCGGGTAGCCTTCCACAAGCTTCCCACAATAAGTTGGGTGAATTTTGGCCCATTCCTCCTGACAGAGCTGGTGTAACTGAGTCAGGCTTGTAGGCTTCCTTGCTCGCACACGCTTTTTCAGTTCTGCCCACAAATGTTCTATAGGATTGAGGTCAGGGCTTTGTGATGGCCACTCCAATACCTTGACTTTGTTGGCCTTTAGCCATTTTGCCACAACTTTGGAAGTATGCTTGGGGTCATTGTCCATTTGGAAGACCCATTTGCGACCAAGCTTTAACTTCCTGACTGATGTCTTGAGATGTTGCTTCAATATGTCCACATAATTTTCCTTCCTTCACATCTATTTTGTGAAGTGCACCAGTCCCTCCTGCAGCAAAGCACCCCCACTGCATGATGCTGCCACCCAGTGCTTCACGGTTGGGATGGTGTTCTTCGGCTTGCAAGCCTTCCCCCTTTTCCTCCAAACATAACGATGGTCACTATGGCCAAACAGTTCTATTTTTGCTTCATCAGACCAGAGGACATTTCTCCAAAAAGTACGATATTTGTCCCCATGTGCAGTTGCAAACCGTAGTCTGGCTTTTTTATGGCGGTGGCTTCTTCCTTGCTGAGCAGCCTTTCAGGTTATGTCGATATAGGACTTGTTTTACTGTATATATAGATACTTTTGTACCTGTTTCCTCCAGCATCTTCACAAGGTCCTTTGCTGTTGTTCTGGGATTGATTTGCACTTTTCGCACCAAAGTACGTTCATCTCTAGGAGATAGAACGCGTCTCCTTCCTGAGCGGTATGATGGAAGCATCGTCCCAAGGTGTTTATACTTGCATACTATTGTTTGTAAAGATGAACGTGGTACCTTCAGGCATTTGGAAATTGCTTCCATGTCATGCGTCAGTGTGTAGCGGTAGGACGGAGTCAGGCGCAGGACACAGAACTTAGTCAACGACGTACTTTACTTGTCAAAATTAAATAAACATATCTTCCACGCAGGGAAGAAAAACCGACTAACATGTCAATGACAACAAAACAATGAACAATCACGCACAAAACCATGAGAGAACCAGAGGGTAAAATAGGGAAACAAATTATCGTAATTGGAACCAGGTGTGTGCAATATAGACAAAACAAGTAGAACACAGAAACATAGATCGGTGGCAGCTAGTACTCCGGTGACGACGAACACCGAAGCCTGCCCGAGCAAGGAGGAGGAGCAGCCTCGGCTGAATTCGTGACATTCCAAGGATGAACCAGACTTGTGGAGGTCTACAATTTGTTTTCTGAGGTCTTGGCTGATTTATTTTGATTTTCCTATGATGTCAAGCAAAGAGGCACTGAGTTTGAAGGTAGGCCTTGAAATACATCCACAGGTACACCTCCAACTGACTCAAACGATGTCAATTAGCCTATCAGAAGCTTCTAAAGCCATGAAATCATTTTCTGGAATTTTCCAAGCTGTTTAAAGGCACAGTCAACTTAGTATATGTAAACTTCTGACCCACTTGAATTGTGATACAGTGAAATTATAAGTGAAATAATCTGTCTGTAAACAATTGTTGGAAAAATGACTTGTGTCATGCACAAAGTAGATGTCCTAACCGACTTGCCAAAACTATAGTTTGTTAACAATACATTTGTGGAGTGGTTGAAAAACGAGTTTTAATGACTCCAACCTAAGTGTATGTAAACTTCCAACTTCAACTGTACGTACACAGGTGTCTGTTCAATCACACCTTTCATATAACTCTCACATCTCTCAACGAATTGCAGCTGATGATAAATAAATAAAAATCTGACTAATATTTACATGGTTAATAGCATTGGTGTGTGGCCTTGTCTCTCCCTGCTGCTTACAGGGTAATAGTGTGGCTATTGTTCTGGTCTTTGTGGGTGTAAAAACTATCTCCTAATTCACTACTGCTGATGTTTGGGTCTACAGAGGAGTGTCGTAATGGGGGGAAGTTTGCCGGGAGCTGACTGACCCCTACTATTAACCTCCGAAAAACTGCAAGGTAAGGAGAACTAGTTATGCCTCTGGCTTTAATTAAAAAACAGTGTGGAATTAACATACACACAGATACACACATGCACCTTCAAATTACACACACAGACACATGTCAGGGTTCTGCTGATGCATAGACTTTCATTACTGTTTTTTCTTGCGGAGAGTCACTGCCATCAGACTGAACAACATGCTGCCTAGAGATTGACTTTTGAGGTTAACTTGTTGTTTTGTACCAGACAACAACACATCACAAATCTCTCTAGGTAGAAACTGCTGGTAGACACAGATCTAAGATCAGCTAACAGTCCACAAGACCTGACTGACCTTATGACATTATATGTCCAGGGAAAACATCATCAGATTATCCTCACAACTTAGTTCACCTCTATTTATTGGCAGCCATTTTGTGTCTGCTTACAACATGCATTGAGGCAGAGTGAGTCAAGGAAGAGTTGGTCCCAATGTGAGCATTAAGACCATTGAGATATTACAGAGAGGCAGTAATGACATATTGCTTTATCAAGTGGAGTAGGTTATTTAATTTAGCCATGCAATATGAACACCATCATCACCACAAAGCGGCCATAGAACTAATGGAGGAGTGCACGCAATTTCACGCGCACACACACACGTGCACACATGCATGCACACAAACACACACACTTACACACACACGCACTTACACACACACTGTTCAGGTCAAATGTAATGACTCTTGGAGCAAGAGCTTACACAGACTGATATGACAATCAACATGGTCATCATTATCCGTATCACACACACACACGCACACACACGCACACACGCACACACACGCACACACACGCACACACGCACACACGCACACACACGCACACACACACACACACGCACACACACATGCACACAAACACACACACTTAGATTTGACCTGATCATGGGAATTACAGGACGGGAGGAGGTCAAAGCAACGCAAAGTGGAGTAAGGAAAAAACAGGCATTTCACTGCACCTTTTATACCTGCTGTAAACTGTGTATGTGAGGAATAAAATTTGATTAGATTTTTGATTTGGAAAAGAGCCTGCCAATCCATCCAAATAAGCAGCTGCAAAATGTATAGTAAAGTTGACAGATTTGTCATTCATCGTCACAAGGACGTTCCCTAGGTGAGGTAGGGAAGGGGGAGAGGATAGTAATAAGGTAGGATATAGGGGAGACAGTAATAAGGTAGGATATAGGGGAGACAGTAATAAGGTAGGATATAGGGGAGACAGTAGTAAGGTAGGATATAGGGGAGACAGTAATAAGGTAGGATATAGGGAAAACAGTAATAAGGTAGGATATAGGGGATACAGTAGTGGTAAGGTAGGATATAGGGGAGACAGTAATAAGGTAGGATATAAGGGAGACAGTAATAAGGTGGGATATAGGGGAGACAGTAGTGGTAAGGTAGGATATAGGGGAGACAGTGGTAAGGTAGGATATAGGGGAGACAGTAGTGGTAAGGTAGGATATAGGGGAGACAGTGGTAAGGTAGGATATAGGGGAGACAGTAGTGGTAAGGTAGGATATAGGGGAGACAGTAATAAGGTAGTATATAGTGGAGGCAGTAATAAGGTAGGATATAGGGGAGACAGTAGTGGTAAGGTAGGATATAGGGGAGACAGTAATAAGGTAGGATATAGGGGAGACAGTAATAAGGTAGGATATAGGGGAGACAGTAGTAAGGTAGGATATAGGGGAGACAGTAATAAGGTAGTATATACATTTACATTACATTTTAGTCATTTAGCAGAAGCTCTAATCCAGAGCGACATACAGTTAGCACATACATTATTTTATCGAACCCACAACCCTGGCGTTGCAAACGCCATGCTCTATCAACTGAGCTACATCCCCTGCCGGCCATTCCCTCCCCTACCCTGGACCAATTGTGCGCCGCCCCATGGGTCTCCCGGTCGCGGCCGGCTACGACAGAGCCTGGATTCGAACCAGGATCTCTAGTGGCACAGCTAGCACTGCGATGCAGTGCCTTAGACCACTGCGCCACTCGGGAGAGACAAGTGGAGAGAGTAGTAAGGTAGGATATAGGGGAGACAGTAATAAGGTAGGATATAGAGGAGACAAAAGGAGGTAGTCAGGGGGGTGGCATCTGTGTAGCTGGTAGGGGGTTGAGGCTGAACCCATGACAGAAACGGATATAGAGAGCCATGTCTCACTGGGAAAGGTGAGTGGCCACTTTGGAGTGCTGACGCATGCTCGCTCACGCTTACGCTCACACACACACACACACACACACACACACACACACACACACACACACACACACACACACACACATTTACACTCACACTCACAATATCCTCTCCCATCTCCTTTCATTTCCATTTATGTAAAAGAGGTTGACAGGCGGAACCATATTCCCTGAAGCCATTCACCATGATGCTTCCACTACAGTAATTAGCCAATGGAGGCAATGAATGACCTGAGCACCAAATAACTCTGGTCATGTTAGCTACATTACATATAGCCAGGTGTTGGTGATTAAAGTCAGGCTCTAACCCTGTGTTATTGTGGCAGCCCAGAGCAGAGGAACTCACAGTATATTTGATCCTCTGCTCGGTGAAGGGAAGAACACTGTTCCTACATCTGTGACATACAGTTAGTGTCCTGCTCTGCATCTCCCTGCTGGGTCATTTCAACCTCACCGCATCCCTCCTGAGTCAATCTGGCATTTTCAGAACCAGAATGACAGAGGGAGGATGGGGAGAAGTGGAGGAGAGGAGGGGAGGAGAGGGGAAAACAAGCTTTCAATGCCTAAAACAAGCTTCCAATGGCTAGAGAAGTGAAAACAGCACAGATCAGTGATGACAGAGAACAGACTTCCTGCCAACCACGCTGAGAAAAACTATAAATACAGGAAAGGTTCTTTCACAACGTATGATCATCAGATGTGTTGTCAGGCAAACACTTGGCTGTCATACTGCTGATACCGCTGAATGGGTTTGATGGCGCGTGCATACGCGCGCGCGTGTGTGTGTGTGTGTGTGTGTGTGTGAGATAATTTAGTCCATGTGTGTACGTGAGTCCGTGTGTGTGTGTGTGTGTGTGTGTGTGTGTGTGTGTGTGTGTGTGTCATGTTCACCCCTGCTCATTATGGTGGGACATTGCCACGTGGCATTTACCTCTGTGACTAAAACACAATCACTGACAGGGTAGCAAGCTCCACACTCCTGTATCTGTCTGTCAGAGAGAAGGAATTACAACAAGCTGTATCTGTCTTTCAGAGAGAAGGAATTACAACAAGCTGTATCTGTCTGTCAGAGAGGAATTACAACAAGCTGTATCTGTCTGTCAGAGAGGAATTACAACAAGCTGTATCTGTCTGTCAGAGAGAAGGAATTACAACACGCTGTATATGTCTGTCAGAGAGAAGGAATTACAACAAGCTGTATATGTCTGTCTGAGAGAAGGAATTACAACAAGCTGTATCTGTCTGTCAGATAGAAAGGAATTACAACAAGCTGTATCTGTCTGTCAGATAGAAGGAATTACAACAAGCTGTATCTGTCTGTCAGAGAGAAGGAATTACAACAAGCTGTATCTGTCTGTCAGAGAGAAGGAATTACAACAAGCTGTATCTGTCTGTCAGAGAGAAGGAATTACAACACGCTGTATCTGTCTGTCAAAGAGAAGGAATTACAACAAGCTGTATATGTCTGTCAGAGAGAAGGAATTAGAACAAGATGTATCTGTCTGTCAGAGAGAAGGAATTACAACAAGCTGTATCTGTCTGTCAGAGAGAAGGAATTACAACAAGCTGTATCTGTCTGTCAGAGAGAAGGAATTACAACAAGCTGTATCTGTCTGTCAGAGAGAAGGAAGTGCAACTAGCTGTATCTGTCTGTCAGAGAGGAATTACAACAAGCTGTATCTGTCTGGCAGAGAGAAGGAATTACAACACGCTGTATATGTCTGTCAGAGAGAAGGAATTACAACAAACTGTATCTGTCTGTCAGAGAGGAATTACAACAAGCTGTATATGTCTGTCAGAGAGAAGGAATTACAACAAGCTGTATCTGTCTGTCAGAGAGAAGGAATTACAACAAGCTGTATCTGTCTGTCAGAGAGAAGGAATTACAACAAGCTGTATCTGTCTGTCAGAGAGAAGGAATTACAACAAGCTGTATCTGTCTTTCAGAGAGAAGGAATTACAACAAGCTGTATCTGTCTGTCAGAGAGAAGGGATTACAACAAGCTGTATCTGTCTGTCAAAGAGAAGGAATTACAACAAGCTGTATATGTCTGTCAGAGAGAAGGAATTACAACAAGCTGTATCTGTCTGTCAGAGAGAAGGAATTACAACAAGCTGTATCTGTCTGTCAGAGAGAAGGAATTACAACAAGCTGTATCTGTCTGTCAGAGAGAAGGAATTACAACAAGCTGTATCTGTCTGTCAGAGAGAAGGAATTACAACAAGCTGTATCTGTCTGTCAAAGAGAAGGAATTACAACAAGCTGTATGTGTCTGTCAGAGAGAAGGAATTAGAACAAGATGTATCTGTCTGTCAGAGAAAAGGAATTACAACAAGCTGTATCTGTCTGTCAGAGAGAAGGAATTGCAACTAGCTGTATCTGTCTGTCAGAGAGGAATTACAACAAGCTGTATCTGTCTGGCAGAGAGAAGGAATTACAACACGCTGTTTATGTCTGTCATAGAGAAGGATTTACAACAAACTGTATCTGTCTGTCAGAGAGGAATTACAACAAGCTGTATCTGTCTGTCAGAGAGAAGGAATTACAACAAGCTGTATCTGTCTGTCAGAGAGAAGGAATTACAACAAGCTGTATCTGTCTGTCAGCGAGGAGGAATTACAACTAGCTGTATCTGTCTGTCAGAGAGGAATTACAACAAGCTGTATCTGTCTGTCAGAGAGAAATTACAAGCCACTACTCTTCTTCTCTCCTCTCTCTCTTCTCTTCCCTCTCTGTTCTCTTCTCTCTCTCTTCTCTCCTCTCTCTCTTCTCTCCTCTCACTCTTCTCTCCTCTCTCTCTTCTCTCCTTTCTCTCTTCTCTCCTCTCTCTCTCCTCTCCTCTCTCTTTTCTCTCCTCTCTCTGTTTTCTACTCTACATTATGTGAGAGGGGGTTCCCACTGGGCACAGACGTCAGTTCAGCATCAATTTTTTATTTACATTTGGTTGAGTTGTCAACTGACGTGAATTCAATGTGAAATCATCAGAAAATGTCACCATGATATTGGATTTAGGTTAAAAGTTGGGTAAAAAAAAGAGGAAATTCCCTTACGGTGATGACTTTTTGCAAATCCAATCACTTTTCCATGTTGATTCAACATCATCACATATAACTTTTCAGTTGAAATGAAGTGGAAACAACGTTGATTCAACCAGTTTTTACCCAGTGGGTTTTATTTCTCTCCTCTGCCTCTCGTAGTCCTTAGCTCTCGTTCTTCTTATTACTTCTTAGTTATCCACTCTCCTCTTTCTTACTTGGTTTTACCTCTTTTTTTCTCTCTCTGATACTTTCTGTCTTGAAAACAAAGAGATTAAGCAGAGTTTCCCAGTGAGAGAGCAAAAGTGTGAGGGAGAGAGGGAAAAATAGATGGAGACAGAGAGAGAGAGAGAGAGAGAAGCAGAGTCTGATTGGGAGCAGTCGTGGGGAAGCTCTCTGTCCCTCTCCCTCACTCTCCCTCCTTCCTTCCCTCCCTCTCTCTCTCTTCCTCCCTCAGGTAAGGACTTCTCTGGCAGAGAAGGAGGGATGAAGACATTAAAAGGAAATGACACTGAGCCTCTCACAGTGACACAAATGGAAGAGAGGATCCGGAACTTCAAACAACCTAAAAAAAAAAGAAGAAAGGGTCAGAGTTTAAAGAAAGAGAGGGGTTTAGAAGAGGGAGAAATACTTGGGATTTGAGCCAGGGAAAGATATGGAAAATAACAAGTGAAGAGACTTAAAGTAGACAGGACTTCTGACTGGCCTTAGACACAGTGGAGATTGTCGTGTGTATTAGGTGTTCAGTCGTCACTTTTGATGTAAGCTTTCCATTGAAAACCTAGTTTTGGGAGTATAGCGTATCTCAACCATGTCTTGACCAACAAGGGGAACATGTAAAAACCCTGCTCATACTAAAAGGAACAACGATGCCTCTGCTTTTTAAACAGATATGTTCAGAAGTTTTTTGGGGGGATAACATCCGCTCAGATTCAAAATACTAATGATTGATTTCTCAGTCTTTATTTATTTATTTTACTGTCTCAGTAAATATACCAGCGCAGACATTTCTAGAAAGCTGTTACCCATCTGGATCAAATTACAACCTAACCTTACCTACATGAGCTTATTGGTTTGGCCTTAATGAAGAATCCATGTTGAACTTGCAGAGTCATTCCTCATAATGTTTGGTTGTGTTTCACAGCGTGACTACAGAGCCTGCTGGTTCTATTGTATCTCATCATGTTTGGTTGTGTTTCACAGTGGCACTACAGAGCCTGCTGGTTCTATTGTACCTCATCATGTTTGGTTGTGTTTCACAGCGTGACTACAGAGCCTGCTGGTTCTATTGTACCTCATCATGTTTGGTTGTGTTTCACAGTGGCACTACAGAGCCTGCTGGTTCTATTGTATCTCATCATGTTTGGTTGTGTTTCACAGCGTGACTACAGAGCCTGCTGGTTCTATTGTATCTCATCATGTTTGGTTGTGTTTCACAGTGGCACTACAGAGCCTGCTGGTTCTATTGTATCTCATCATGTTTGGTTGTGTTTCACAGCGTGACTACAGAGCCTGCTGGTTCTATTGTATCTCATCATGTTTGGTTGTGTTTCACAGCGTGACTACAGAGCCTGCTGGTTCTATTGTATCTCATCAAGTTTGGTTGTGTTTCACAGTTGCAATACAGAGCCTGCTGGTTCTATTGTATCTCATCATGTTTGGTTGTGTTTCACAGCGTGACTACAGAGCCTGCTGGTTCTATTGTATCTCATCATGTTTGGTTGTGTTTCACAGCGTGACTACAGAGCCTGCTGGTTCTATTGTATCTCATCATGTTTGGTTGTGTTTCACAGTGGCACTACAGAGCCTGCTGGTTCTATTGTACCTCATCATGTTTGGTTGTGTTTCACAGTGGCACTACAGAGCCTGCTGGTTCTATTGTATCTCATCATGTTTGGTTGTGTTTCACAGCGTGACTACAGAGCCTGCTGGTTCTATTGTATCTCATCATGTTTGATTGTGTTTCACAGTGGCACTACAGAGCCTGCTGGTTCTATTGTACCTCATCATGTTTGGTTGTGTTTCACAGCGTGACTACAGAGCCTGCTGGTTCTATTGTATCTCATCATGTTTGGTTGTGTTTCACAGCGTGACTACAGAGCCTGCTGGTTCTATTGTATCTCATATCATGTTTGGTTGTGTTTCACAGCGTGACTACAGAGCCTGCTGGTTCTATTGTATCTCATCATGTTTGGTTGTGTTTTACAGTTGCACTACAGAGCCTGCTAGTCCTATTGTATCTCATCATGTTTGGTTGTGTTTCACAGCGTGACTACAGAGCCTGCTGGTTCTATTGTATCTCATCATGTTTGGTTGTGTTTCACAGCGTGACTACAGAGCCTGCTGGTTCTATTGTATCTCATCATGTTTGGTTGTGTTTCACAGTGGCACTACAGAGTCTGCTGGTTCTATTGTATCTCATCATGTTTGGTTGTGTTTCACAGTGGCACTACAGAGCCTGCTGGTTCTATTGTATCTCATCATGTTTGGTTGTGTTTCACAGTGGCAATACAGAGCCTGCTGGTTCTATTGTATCTCATCATGTTTGGTTGTGTTTCACAGCGTGACTACAGAGCCTGCTGGTTCTATTGTACCTCATCATGTTTGGTTGTGTTTCACAGGTGGCACTACAGAGCCTGCTGGTTCTATTGTATCTCATCATGTTTGGTTGTGTTTCACAGCGTGGCACTACAGAGCCTGCTGGTTCTATTGTATCTCATCAAGTTTGGTTGTGTTTCACAGCGTGGCACTACAGAGCCTGCTGGTTCTATTGTATCTCATCATGTTTGGTTGTGTTTCACAGCGTGGCACTACAGAGCCTGCTGGTTCTATTGTATCTCATCATGTTTGGTTGTGTTTCACAGCGTGGCACTACAGAGCCTGCTGGTTCTATTGTATCTCATCATGTTTGGTTGTGTTTCACAGTGGCACTACAGAGCCTGCTGGTTCTATTGTATCTCATCATGTTTGGTTGTGTTTCACAGTGGCAATACAGAGCCTGCTGGTTCTATTGTATCTCATCATGTTTGGTTGTGTTTCACAGCGTGACTACAGAGCCTGCTGGTTCTATTGTACCTCATCATGTTTGGTTGTGTTTCACAGCGTGACTACAGAGCCTGCTGGTTCTATTGTATCTCATCAAGTTTGGTTGTGTTTCACAGTGGCACTACAGAGCCTGCTGGTTCTATTGTACCTCATCATGTTTGGTTGTGTTTCACAGCGTGACTACAGAGCCTGCTGGTTCTATTGTACCTCATCATGTTTGGTTGTGTTTCACAGCGTGACTACAGAGCCTGCTGGTTCTATTGTATCTCATCATGTTTGGTTGTGTTTCACAGCGTGACTACAGAGCCTGCTGGTTCTATTGTACCTCATCATGTTTGGTTGTGTTTCACAGTGGCACTACAGAGCCTGCTGGTTCTATTGTATCTCATCATGTTTGGTTGTGTTTCACAGCGTAACTACAGAGCCTGCTGGTTCTATTGTATCTCATCATGTTTGGTTGTGTTTCACAGTGGCACTACAGAGCCTGCTGGTTCTATTGTATCTCATCATGTTTGGTTGTGTTTCACAGCGTGACTACAGAGCCTGCTGGTTCTATTGTATCTCATCATGTTTGGTTGTGTTTCACAGCGTGACTACAGAGCCTGCTGGTTCTATTGTATCTCATCAAGTTTGGTTGTGTTTCACAGTTGCAATACAGAGCCTGCTGGTTCTATTGTATCTCATCATGTTTGTTGTGTTTCACAGCGTGACTACAGAGCCTGCTGGTTCTATTGTATCTCATCATGTTTGGTTGTGTTTCACAGCGTGACTACAGAGCCTGCTGGTTCTATTGTATCTCATCATGTTTGGTTGTGTTTCACAGTGGCACTACAGAGCCTGCTGGTTCTATTGTACCTCATCATGTTTGGTTGTGTTTCACAGTGGCACTACAGAGCCTGCTGGTTCTATTGTATCTCATCATGTTTGGTTGTGTTTCACAGCGTGACTACAGAGCCTGCTGGTTCTATTGTATCTCATCATGTTTGATTGTGTTTCACAGTGGCACTACAGAGCCTGCTGGTTCTATTGTACCTCATCATGTTTGGTTGTGTTTCACAGCGTGACTACAGAGCCTGCTGGTTCTATTGTATCTCATCATGTTTGGTTGTGTTTCACAGCGTGACTACAGAGCCTGCTGGTTCTATTGTATCTCATATCATGTTTGGTTGTGTTTCACAGCGTGACTACAGAGCCTGCTGGTTCTATTGTATCTCATCATGTTTGGTTGTGTTTTACAGTTGCACTACAGAGCCTGCTAGTCCTATTGTATCTCATCATGTTTGGTTGTGTTTCACAGCGTGACTACAGAGCCTGCTGGTTCTATTGTATCTCATCATGTTTGGTTGTGTTTCACAGCGTGACTACAGAGCCTGCTGGTTCTATTGTATCTCATCATGTTTGGTTGTGTTTCACAGTGGCACTACAGAGCCTGCTGGTTCTATTGTATCTCATCATGTTTGGTTGTGTTTCACAGTGGCACTACAGAGCCTGCTGGTTCTATTGTATCTCATCAAGTTTGGTTGTGTTTCACAGTGGCACTACAGAGCCTGCTGGTTCTATTGTATCTCATCATGTTTGGTTGTGTTTCACAGTGGCACTACAGAGCCTGCTGGTTCTATTGTATCTCATCATGTTTGGTTGTGTTTCACAGCGTGACTACAGAGCCTGCTGGTTCTATTGTATCTCATCAAGTTTGGTTGTGTTTCACAGTGGCACTACAGAGCCTGCTGGTTCTATTGTACCTCATCATGTTTGGTTGTGTTTCACAGTGGCACTACAGAGCCTGCTAGTTCTATTGTACCTCATCATGTTTGGTTGTGTTTCACAGCGTGACTACAGAGCCTGCTGGTTCTATTGTACCTCATCATGTTTGGTTGTGTTTCACAGCGTGACTACAGAGCCTGCTGGTTCTATTGTATCTCATCAAGTTTGGTTGTGTTTCACAGTGGCACTACAGAGCCTGCTGGTTCTATTGTACCTCATCATGTTTGGTTGTGTTTCACAGCGTGACTACAGAGCCTGCTGGTTCTATTGTACCTCATCATGTTTGGTTGTGTTTCACAGCGTGACTACAGAGACTGCTGGTTCTATTGTATCTCATCATGTTTGGTTGTGTTTCACAGCGTGACTACAGAGCCTGCTGGTTCTATTGTACCTCATCATGTTTGGTTGTGTTTCACAGCGTGACTACAGAGCCTGCTGGTTCTATTGTATCTCATCATGTTTGGTTGTGTTTCACAGCGTGACTACAGAGCCTGCTGGTTCTATTGTATCTCATCATGTTTGGTTGTGTTTCACAGCGACACTACAGAGCCTGCTGGTTCTATTGTATCTCATCATGTTTGGTTGTGTTTCACAGCGGGACTACAGAGCCTGCTAGTCCTATTGTATTTCCAGAGTTATCCTTTATCAAATTGTGATACATTGTGTTCAGTCACTTTATTGTTTCAACAAATGCCTTCAAATCCAGTTTTGATTAAATTGAAATGAAGAAAAAAACTTTAAGAGAGAAATAAGGGAGTATACTAGTGCTCTGTCCCATCTCATCAAGTTGAGCAGTATGTGTGGTTGTCATGTTCATTTCCATGGAGACACAGCTGAGCAGGAAGAAGTGGAGTGGAGAGGCGAAGGGGTAATGTAATTTGCTATAGTTTAACCTTGAGCAGCGGGGTCTCTTGTTTTAATGGAGTTCTAGATTGGTTTTGCTATCAGACGTAATTGGATAAGTGATAAAACATACTGTAACTTTGGTATCCTGCTATTAAGCTTTCTCTCAAACACACTTGTGTATGAACACACACACACACAGTCTTAGTCACACACACAACTTCTAGGTAAATGAGACTTGAAAAAAAATTCCATTGGGATCACAGATAACATTTGTTGTGCTGTTAAAATGTTTTTAGTTTTCTTAGAGAATAACTGAAGTAATTTTTTACTAATTTTTCTCTCACTCTTTCCTTTGTCCTCTCCCTCCATCCAGTCAGAGTTGTGGAGCGCTGCCATGTGAAAACAGAGTAGCCATCCAGTCAGAGTTGTGGAGCGCTGCCATGTGAAAACAGAGCAGCCATCCAGTCAGAGTTGTGGAGCGCTGCCATGTGAAAACAGAGCAGCCATCCAGTCAGAGTTGTGGAGCGCTGCCATGTGAAAACAGAGCAGCCATCCAGTCAGAGTTGTGGAGCGCTGCCATGTGAAAACAGAGCAGCCATCCAGTCAGAGTTGTGGAGCGCTGCCATGTGAAAACAGAGCAGCCATCTGGTGAAAGTTGTGGAGTGCTGCCGTGTGAAAACAGAGCAGCCATCTGGTGAAAGTTGTGGAGTGCTGCCGTGTGAAAACAGAGCAGCCATCTGGTGAAAGTTGTGGAGTGCTGCCGTGTGAAAACAGAGCAGTAATCTGGTGAAAGTTGTGGAGTGCTGCCGTGTGAAAACAGAGCAGCCATCTGGTGAAAGTTGTGGAGTGCTGCCGTGTGAAAACAGAGCAGCCATCTGGTGAGATACAGGGTCACAGAACACCTCCTCTTAGGTAATCTTCACCGGCTGTTGTGTGTGCACATGTGCGTGTGTGTGCATGGTGTGCGCGTGTGGGCGTTTGTGTGTGTACCTGGTCTCACTATCTACCTGTGACATTCTCACAGCTATGTGGGTGTGTGGGTGTGTGTGTGTGCAGGGCAGCTGCTGTCCTGGGCAGTGGGAATACAGTAATGGGTTGTGGGTTATATCATAGAAGAAACATGGCTTGTATAGAGCGAGACAGAGAGACAGAGAGATAGACAGAGAGAAAGAGAGAGAGAGAGAGAGAGAGAGAGAGAGAGAGAGAGAGAGAGAGAGAGAGAGAGAGAGAGAGAGAGAGAGAGAGAGAGAGAGAGAGAGAGAGAGAGAGAGAGAGAGAGAGAGAGAGAGAGAGAGAGACAGAGAGAGAGAGAGAGAGAGAGAGAGAGAGAGAGAGAGAGAGAGAGAGAGAGACAGAGAAAGAGAGAGAGAGAGAGAGACAGAGAGAGACGTTAAATTCTATAACCACTTAAAAGGAAGCGATTCCCAAACCTTCCATAACAATGCCATCACCTACAGAGAGATGAACTTGGAGAAGAGTCCCCTAAGTAAGCTTGTCCTGGGCCTCTGTTCACAAACACAAACAGACCCCACACAGCCCCAGGACAACAACAACAACAACAACAACAACAACAACAACACAATTAGACCCAACCAAATCATGAGAAAACAAAAAGAGAATTACTTGACACATTGGAAAGAACACACTAAAAAACAGAGCAAACTAGAATGCTATTTGTCCCTAAACAGAGAGTACACAGTGGCAGAATACCTGACCACTGTGACTGAC
>NC_059196.1:29101568-29114068 GCF_020615455.1 Coregonus clupeaformis | reverse complement strand
GAGAGAGAGAGAGAGAGATGGAGACAGAGAGAGAGCAAGAGATAGAGAGAGAGAGAGAGAGAGAGAGAGAGAGAGAGAGAGAGAGAGAGAGAGAGAGAGAGAGAGAGAGAGAGAGAGAGAGAGAGATGGAGAGAGAGAGAGAGAGAGAGAGAGAGAGAGAGAGAGAGAGAGAGAGAGAGAGAGAGAGAGAGAGAGAGAGAGAGAGAGAGAGAGAGAGAGAGAGATGGAGAGATGGGGAGAGAGAGAGAGAGAGAGAGAGAGAGAGAGAGAGATGGAGACAGAGAGAGAGAGAGAGAGAGAGAGAGAGAGAGAGAGAGAGAGAGAGAGAGAGAGAGAGAGATATGGGATATGGGATATGGGATATGATATAGGGGGATATGGTTCAGTCAACTACTTGCATAGTCCAGTGTAGCTCAGTTGGTAGTGCATGGTGCTTGCACGGGGGGCCAGTATGAAAATGTATGCACTCACTAACGGTAAGTCGCTCTGGATAAGAGCGTCTGCTAAATGACTAAAATGTAAAAATGTAATGACGAGTAACCTTGTCTGAGACCTGAAGACTTTAGTTGGCTACCAGAGCTAATACCATGGCTTATGACCTTCCATGACACATCTGTTTAGAATTATATACTGCCGTCAAAGCATCACCCTATTGGCTACATGAGTAATACTATTATCAATACAAAGTGTGTTGTGTGAAGGCCTATTGTAGCTAATAATTCCCTTTTTGAAAGGCATTCTAATGGTCTCTGGGAATCACTACCAGTTTTTCCTTGAAGGAGTCGCCTGGTAGAGCCGTAAAAACCTCTATTATAATAATGTACATCTCTACAAGTGTATCAACACGACTAACAAAACATATTAGCTCAGAAATCCTTCACAGAGGCGTAAAATGGAAGTTAATGACTACCTAATGAGACAGAGGCGCTCTGGGAGAGAGGGTGAGGGGGTCTCTGGGTGCTGGGAGAGAGAGGATGGGTGTGATATTTCATATGAAAAAAATGGAACAAACAAATGAACGAGAGAATGAACAAACTGAAAAACTAAAACAGAAAGAACACCCGACATCAAAGACTGGTTAATGAGGCCCAAGCATCTCCTCACCGTGGAAACTACAGGCCCAAGTTACACAAAAAAAAAAGCCCTCTGTCCCAAACCTAATCACAGATTATCCATCCTGCAATTACACTCCCACACAAACACACACACACACACACACACAAACGCAGATATTTGGATAAACATACACATTAAGACACAGACACACACACACACAGACACACACACGGACACACAGACATACACACACAGACACACACACTAAGACACACACACAGACACATACACACAGAAACACACACACACAGACACGCAGACACACACACACACACACACACAGACACACACACACAGACACACAAACAGACACACTCAGACACACAGACACACAGACATACACACACATAGACACACACAGACACACACACACACACACACAGAAACACACACAGACACACACAGACAGACAGACACAGACAGACACACACAGACACACACAGACACACACAAAGACACACACAGACACACACACACAGACACACACAGACACAGACAGACAAACACACACACAGACACATACACACACACACACAGACAGACAGACACACACAGACACACAGACACACACAGACAGACACACACAGACAGACACACATAGACAGACACACACAGACACACACATACAGACACACAGACACACAGACACATACAGACACACACACACACACAGACAGACACACACAGACACACACATACACATACAGACACACACAGACACACACATACAGACACACACAGACACACACACATACACATACAGACACACACAGACACACACAGACAGACATACACAGACACACACAGACACACACAGACACACACACACACACACACAGACACATACATATAAATACAGACACACACAGACAGACATACACATACAGACACACACAGACAGACACACACAGACACACACAGACAGACAGACACACACAGACACACACACACACACACAGACACATACATACAAATACAGACACACACAGACAGACATACACATACAGACACACACAGACAGACACACACAGACAGACACACACAGACAGACACACACAGACACACACATACAAATACAGACACACACAGACACACACAGACACACACACACAGACAGACATACACAGACACACACAGACACACACAGACACAAACACACAGACACAAACATACAAATACAGACACCCACAGACAGACACACAGACACACACAGACAGACACACACAGACAGACACACACAGACAGACATACACAGACAGACACACACACAGACACACACAGACAGACACACACAGACACACACACACAGACACAGACAGACAAATACAGACACACACAGACAGACACACATACACACAAACACAGACACAGATAGACACACAAAGATACTCACACAAAGATACAAACAGACAGACACACACAGACACACACAGACACACAGACACACTGACACAGACACACACAGACACACACACACACACACAGACACACACAGACACACACAGACAGACACACACAGACAAACACAGACACACACAGACAGACACACACAGACACACACAGACACACACACACAGACACACACACACACAGACACACACAGACACACACAGAGAGACACACACACACACACAGACACACCAAAATACACAGACACACACACATACACATACATACACAGACACAGACACAGACACACACACACACACACACACACAGACACATACACACACATAGACACAGACAGACACACAGACACATACAGACAGACACACATAGACACACACAGACAGACACACACAGACACACATAGACACATACAGACTCACACAGACACAGACATACAGAGACAGACGCACACAGACACACACAGACACACACAAACACACATACACACATATACAGACACACACAGACACACACAGACAGACACACACAGACAGACACAGACACACACAGACAGACACACACACAGACACAGACAGACACACACACACACAGACACACACACAGACAGACAGACAGACAGACAGACAGACAGACAGACACAGACACACACAGACAGACACACACAGACACAGACAGACACACACACACACAGACAGACACACACAGACACACACAGACAGACCACACAGACACAGACAGACACACACAGACACACACAGACAGACACAGACAGACACAGACAGACATATGGAGTTACCTCAGCCATGAGTACAACAACACACATATTTACTTGCCGTCGGACCTACATTAACCTCAAATTCTCAACAAGAATACAATGTTCACCTGGCCACATTTCCAAATACACACCATCTCCAAGACTACACAAGATCAATAAGTTGGCATGCCCTTGAATGTTGGATGCTATTCTCCAATCCCGCCCAGAAACTCTCCCCTTTTAATTCAGCATTCATTCTAAAAACACTACCTCATCTCTCTCATTCTCTGCCAGTTGTGTTCTGTTTTCTCTGAGTCAATTACATATCTGTTGAGTAGCAATGTAGCACCTTAACAAGCTCTCACATACTCACTGCAGAATCCAACATTTGTCCGTAAATGTCAAATTAGCCTATTGAGTCTGTTCTGCTGTTTGGAGAAGTGCTATTGTCATCTAACACACACACACAACCAAACACACACACACACATACTGTGCCTCACACACACACAACCACACACACACAACCACACACTGTGACTCACACACACACACACACAACCACACACACACTGTGCCTCATACACACACAACCACACACACACACACACACACTGTGACTCACACACACACACACACACACACACACACACTGTGCCTCACACACACACAACCACACACACACACCGACCACCGACACACAGTGCCTCACACACACAACCACATACACACACAACCCCACACACACACAACCACAAACACACACAGTGCCTCACACACACACAACCACACACACACTGTGACTCACACACACACAACCCCACACACACACAACCACAAACACACACAGTGCCTCACACACACAACCCCACACACACACACAACCACAAACACACACAGTGCCTCACACACACAACCCCACACACACACACAACCACAAACACACACAGTGCCTCACACACACAACCCCACACACACGCAACCACACACACAGTGCCTCACAGTGAAGGAAGAAGGTGTTTTACACAATGACTCATCCAATCACTGTATTTTTAGAAAGCTGTTTTTAACGTTTTTTAACGCAGCGTGGGGCCACAACCTGTGCAGACTGATAAACAGAGAAAGAGACTGTGTCTGACTGTCTTCGTCCGTACGTCCTTGCATGCAGTCTGATTTAGGTATGAGTATGATCGACCATGTGGACGTGTTGAACTAAACTTGTGGGGACCAGAAAGTCCCCCCCCCCCAAGAATAGTAAACCAACATTGTGTTAGTACCCACAAGGTCAAATGCTATTTCTAGTGGGTTTAGGGTTAAGGTTAGAATTAGTGTTAAGGTTAGAATGAGGTTTAGGGTTATGGTTAGGAGCTAGGGTTAGTTTTAGGGATGGGGTTAAGGTTAGCTTTTGGGGCTAAAGTTAGGGTTAGCATTAAGGTTAGGGTTAGGGTTAGGGGTTAGGGAAAATAGGATTTTGAATGGGACTGAATTGTGAACCACCACCTCAGTTTGGTCTCATGTAGCAACATGGATAAAAGTAGAGACAGAGCTAGAAAATGTATATCATACACTGCAGTTGAGGAACAATGGGAAAGTAATTATGCTTTGAAAGTTGATAAACTTGTAACTCCACTTTTGAGAAAATGGCCCTTGAGAAAATGGCCTTGAATGTTTTGGTAGACCTACTGGAGAGCTCTTCTTTGTCTACACCCATTCAGCATCGTTCACATCCTCTTAAACCTTAGCCCCACCCATCTCTTTAAGGATTCACATGTGAGGCCACGTGCTAAACAGAGTGAGTAAAGTAGTGTAGTAAACAACCAAAGATTTCAAGACTAAAAGTGGTGAAAGTAGTAGCAAAAAGTAGTAGTAAAAATACACTATCTAGTCCTTGGCCTATATCCTTATCTGACTTTGGTGCAGGTCATGTTGTTCTTCACATTACCTTCTCTAGTAAACACACACTATATCAAATCAAATTGAAGTTTATTTGTCACATGCACGGGATACAGAAGGTGTAAACGGTACAGTGAAATGGTTACTTGCATATGTGCATAGTAGCAATGTAAAAAATAGAAAGTGTCCAGATAAAAATATTTTAGAAATAATTTATAATTACTAGATGATGCTTACCCAGAAACACTTCTCTAAATTGATGGGTCATGTGAAAGAAATGCCGTAACCACCACCCAGCCACATCTAGCCAAGTGGATGGGTCACTATTATCTAGACATGTACACATGTTCATGAAATACAGTAGATGGCCGTAATCACTCCCAGACACACCTAATCATTTGGAGAAGTGGAGTCTTTTGTTTAGACATGTAGCTAGCTAGCTAAACAATGAACCATAATCCCAACCCATAACTACAGTACAATGGATAGTCATAGCTAGTCACCATGAATTAAATGCTGTAGTATAAATCTGCAGGTAGCTAAAGCGAACCAACTAGGTTCAATATTAGCTAGCTAGGTAACATTAGGCTTTAACTAGAAATTCAAATGGATTTCTGAGATACAAATAATATTTCCACACAGATTATACATGTATCGTTAGCTAGCAAGCCAGTACACCAGGGTTGTGGGTTCGTTTCCCACGAGGGGCCAGTATGAAAATGTATGCACTCACTAACTGTAAGTCGCTCTGGATAAGAGCTTCTGCTAAATTACTAAAATGTAAATGTAATGTTAATCAATACATCCATGTTGTAAAGTGTTGCCACTTCTCCTCAGGTCAAAAGCTGGGTTTTAGAGAACCACAGAGGGGCTTGTTAAACGTACTGTAGTAAAAATAGTGTTGTTGAAACGGCTGTATTTAGGGGTCAAACAAAAGGTTAAAGGTAAAAGTTGATGTTATCATAAGTGTTTTACGAGAAGTGCTGTGCACCCATGCATAGTGTTGGCTGTAGAGGGGGGAGGGAAAGGGAAAGGGGGGAGATTGGGGACAAAGAGGGGGATGAAGTGGAGAGGATGGAGTATAGGGAGAGCTGTTGGAGGAGGAGGGGTGACAGGGGGAGACAAGGGAGGGAAGAGGAGGAGGGAGGAGGCAGTCATGTGTTGGAGGAGGAGGGGTGACAGGGGGAGACAAGGGAGTGAAGAGGAGGAGGGAGGAGGCAGTCATCCCTTTCACAGACTGGCGTTTGGTTCTATTGCCTCCTTTCATTTCTCCCCCTCCTCACCTGTCTCCCCCACCAGGGGAGGTAATGTTGTGTCCAATAAAAGCCTTCCTCAGGTACGTCCATCAAAACAATGTGACTTTGTGTGAAGAAGAAAGATTGTGTGTGGATGTGCTTGTTTGACTGTATGTGTACAGCACAGGAGGTTGGTGGCACCTTAATTGGGGAGGACGGGCTCATAATTGGCTAGAACGGAATAAATGGAATGGTATCGAACTTATCAAACACATACCATTGATACCATTCCATTCACTCCATCCCAGCCATTATTATGAGCCGTCATCCCCTCAGCAGCCTCCTGTTGTGTACAGGTATGTGTGAATATATAATGTTTGAAAACGTGTGTGTGTTTGTGTGTTGGTGCGTGTGTGTGTGTTGGTGCGTGGGTGGGTATGTGTGTTGGTGCGTATGTGTGTGTGTGTGTTGGTGCGTGGGAGTGTGTGTGTGTGTGTGTTGGTGCGTGGGTGGGTATGTGTGTTGGTGCGTGTGTGTGTGTGGTGCGTGGGTGGGTGTGTGTGTGGGAGTGTGTGTGTGTGTGGTGCGTGGGTGGGTATGTGTGTTGGTGCGTATGTGTGTGTGTGTGTTGGTCGTGATGTGTGTGTGTGTGTGTTGGTGCGTGGGTGGGTATGTGTGTTGGTGCGTGTGTGTGTGTGTGTGTTGGTGCGTGGGTGGGTGTGTGTGTTGGTGCGTGTGAGTGTGTGTGTGTGTGTGTTGGTGCGTGTGTGTGTGTGTGTGTTGGTGTGTGTGTACATCTTTCTACAGCTCTCCTATTCTATCTCCCCGTCTCTCATTCACAGGTTGAAACATATTGAGTTCCCAGTGGTTTCCCTCATATGGTAGGATATATAGGTGTGAAGCTATCAATGCTCATTTCCAGACACACTAACAAATACAAACACACACACACACACACACACACACACGATCTTGTACAGCTAACCTTGTGGGGACACACAATTCAGTTCCATTCAAAATCCTATTTTCCCTAACCCCACACACACTCACACCCATATTCAGACGTGTGAGGCTATGAATGCTCATCTCCAGGCTGCCAGGAGAGGACAGGAGAGGACAGAACAAAAACAGTGACCCAATTCCACTCTGAACTCCCACTTCCTATCAATAGGCACTTGATGACTCAGGGATCTGAAATGTCCTGGACAGGTCTAATAGCCTACTGGTTTAATCGCCAATGCCATGCCCACTGTCATACTGACTGTAGTGTTACCTCAGTACTGACCTCAGCCCCCCTGGTAAAAGAGTCAGCCTCTCCTGTCTCTCTGCTCCTCTCACACCTACCCCTGCCTCCCCCTGCCTCCCCCTGTCTCCCCCCGCCTCCTCACTACCTCCCCCTGCATCCCCCACACTCCGCACAGCAGGTGAGAGGTGTATTTTCTACAGATACATCCCTTTTTTCTGCCGTCGTTCCCGTCTTCCTATCGATCCCTCACTAAGACTCTCCAGACCCATTAGGAGGAGTGTTTATGCTCTAAATATCAATACTGATTCTCCTCTCTCTCTCTCTCTCTCTCTCTCTCTCTCTCTCTCTCTCTCTCTCTCTCTCTCTCTCTCTCTCTCTCTCTCTCTCTCTCTCTCTCTCTCTCTCTCTCTCTCTCTCTCTCTCTCTCTCTCTGTATATTTTCACACTAACACATATTCCACTCACATATTTCAATTTCCACCGTATTGTGTTTGGTCAAAAAACGTCACATTCTGAGTGACTGCTAATGGAGCATGGGGTAAAGAACCCGAAATGCTGTTACAATCCATCCCGCAAGCTTTTACACCCAATAGGCCTTCTCCAATCTCTCGCGTTGTATTTCCCTGTTACCCAATTTGCTCTGGTTGTCAGTTTATTAATTTCCACATGACACTTCATTTTGGTATTTTCCCCCCATGCTATAGGCCTAGTCTGCTCTTCAGAAGCCTTTTCTACCGGTACTGCCGCTCTCTGCGTTTCCGTCCTCTCCAATTGAATCTCCCGATAAGAGGGCTATCTCCTGTGAATCGCTTGCCCATTGTCACAAGACACATTGGCTGCTATGATTTGTTAGAGAGGAGGGATAGAATTACCCAGCAGAGAACAGCCAGCCTGGAGAATCTCAGATGGTTGGTACGTGTGTTCCTACTACGGCTATATATCATCTGTTACTGTGTCTATTTTACGCTGATTATATGAAAACTATACTGTCTGAAGGATCCCATTCCTGGGAGAGAAAAAGACTGACGGTGTCAGATGACATAAAGAGTTACTTAGGTGAGCTTGGTGACTGTGGGTGAACCTAACCAATCAGATGACTCCAACACCGTAGGCCTTGTTTACTGTGTGTCGGAGAGTTCAATAAAATGGAACTGATCATTCTAAGGTGGTGACTAGTGTTTGGGGCCTTATGGAACTGATCATTCTAAGGTGGTGACTAGTGTTTGGGGCCTTATGGAACTGATCATTCTAAGGTGGTGACTAGTGTTTGGGGCCTTTGTGACTGATCATTCTAAGGTGGTGACTAGTGTTTGGGGCCTTATGGAACTGATCATTCTAAGGTGGTGACTAGTGTTTGGGGCCTTTGTGACTGATCATTCTAAGGTTGTGACTAGTGTTTGGGGCCTTATGGAACTGATCATGCTAAGGTGGTGACTAGTGTTTGGGGGCCTTTGTGACTGATCATTCTAAGGTGGTGACTAGTGTTTGGGGCCTTTGTGACTGATCATTCTAAGGTGGTGACTAGTGTTTGGGGCCTTATGGAACTGATCATTCTAAGGTGGTGACTAGTGTTTGGGGCCTTATGGAACTGATCATTCTAAGGTGGTGACTAGTGTTTGGGGCCTTATGGAACTGATCATTCTAAGGTGGTGACTAGTGTTTGGGGCCTTATGGAACTGATCATTCTAAGGTGGTGACCAGTGTTTGGGGCCTTATGGAACTGATCATTCTAAGGTGGTGACTAGTGTTTGGGGCCTTATGTGACTGATCATTCTAAGGTGGTGACTAGTGTTTGGGGCCTTATGGAACTGATCATTCTAAGGTGGTGACTAGTGTTTGGGGCCTTATGGAACTGATCATTCTAAGGTGGTGACTAGTGTTTGGGGCCTTTGTGACTGATCATTCTAAGGTGGTGACTAGTGTTTGGGGCCTTTGTGACTGATCATTCTAAGGTGGTGACTAGTGTTTGGGGCCTTATGGAACTGATCATTCTAAGGTGGTGACTAGTGTTTGGGGCCTTATGGAACTGATCATTCTAAGGTGGTGACTAGTGTTTGGGGCCTTATGGAACTGATCATTCTAAGGTGGTGACTAGTGTTTGGGGCCTTATGGAACTGATCATTCTAAGGTGGTGACTAGTGTTTGGGGCCTTATGGAACTGATCATTCTAAGGTGGTGACTAGTGTTTGGGGCCTTTGTGAATGCCAGCAGCTCACCAGTGGCTGTATAAAATAATCCAGTTCCTTTAGCTCTCTATCTGTGAGTATATATGGTTTTATTCCACCCTCTGGACATGGACAACTCCCAGAGACACAATAGAGGTGGCCTATCTAGTAAATCTGCGTCTATGTCTCTGCTCTTATCACTGATCCCTCTATTGCCTGTGTGTGTTTCATTATTGATCGCTCATAGAGATATGATGACATATGACGTATGACAGTATCTGATTCCACTAGACGTTCATGTGTGTGTGTTTCCCTACTGATCCCTGATCCTCTCCTCCACCCTCTAAACATATCTTCTCTCTTCCTCTCCCCTGCACACCCCACTGCCTCTCCTCTCACTCCTCTCAACACCAGCCTTTCTGTACCTGGCCCACCCATATCTCTGCTTGTCAATACAATCTCTACATGTGTGGTGGAGAGAGGAGAGATAGGGTGGAGGGAAAGAGATAAGAGAGAGTGTGGAGGGAAAGAGAGAAGAGAGAGAGAGGAGGGAAAGAGAGAAGAGAGAGAGAGGAAGGAAAGAGAGAAGAGAGAGGAGGGAAAGAGAGAGAGAGAGAGAGGTGGGGAAGAGAGAAGAGAGAGGAGGGAAAGAGAGAGAGAGAGGAGGGGAAGAGAGAAGAGAGAGGAGGGAAAGAGAGAGGAGAGAGAGTGGAGGGAAAGAGAGAAGAGACGAGGGAAAGAGAGAAGAAAGAGAGGAGGGAAAGAGAGAAGAGAGAGAGGAAGGAAAGAGAGAAGAGAGAGAGGAGGGAAAGAGAGAAGAGAGAGAGAGGAAGGAAAAAGATAAGAGAGAGAGGAGGGAAAGAGAGAAGAGAGAGAGCAGAGGGAAAGAGAGAAGAGAGAGCGGGGAAAGAGAGAAGAGACAGAGGAGGGAAAAAGAGAAGAGAGAGAGGAGATAAGAGAGAAGAGAGAGAGAGTGGAGGGAAAGAGAGAAGAGAGAGAGGAGGGAAAGAGAGAGGAGAGAGAGTGGACAGAAAGGGAGAAGAGAGGAGGGAATGAGAGAAGAGAGAAAGGAGGGAAAGAGAGAAGAGGGAGAGGAGGGAAAGAGAGAAGAGGGAGAGGAGGGAAAGAGAGAAGAGAGAGTGGAGTGAAAGAGAGAAGAGAGGCGGTGGAGGGAAAGAGGGAAGGGAGAGAGGAGGGGAAGAGAGAAGAGAGGAAGAGAGAAGAGAGGAAGGAATGAGAGAAGAGAGAGAGGAGGGGAAAGAGAGAGAGAGGAGGGAAAGAGAGAAAAGAGAGAGAGGAGGGAAAGAGAGAGGAGAGAGAGTGGAGGGAAAGAGAGAAGAGAGGAGGGAAATAGAGACGAGAGAGAAGAGGGAAAGAGAAAAGAGAGCGAGGGGAAGGAAAGAGAGACGGGAAAGAGAGAAGAGAGAGAGTGGAGGGAAAGAGAGAAGAGAGAGAGAGGAGGGAAAGAGACAAGAGAGAGGAGGAGGGAAATAGGGAAGAGAGAGAGGGGAAGGAAAGAGAGAAGAGAGAGAGGAGGGAAAGAGAGAAGAGAGAGAGAGGAGGGAAAGAGAGAAGAGAGAGAGTGGAGGGAAAGGGGAGAAGAGAGAGGAGGGAAAGAGAGAAAAGAGAGAGGAGGGAAATAAAGAAGAGAGAGGATAGGGAAAGCCTCTGTCTCTGTCTCTCTCTCTCTCTCTCTCTCTCTCTCTCTCTCTCTCTCTCTCTCTCACTGAATTAAATTCAATTCAAAGGTCTTTATTGGCATGGGAAACATATGTTTACATTGCCAAATCAATTGAAATTGATAATAAACAAAAGTGAAATAATCAATAAAATATAAACAGTAAACTTTACACTCACAAGTTTCAAAGGAATAGACACATTTCAAATGTCATATTATGGCTATATACAGTGTTATAATGACTTGCAAAAAGTTAAAGTACAAAAGGGAAAATAAATAAACATAAATATGGGTTGTATTTACAATGTTTTTTGTTCTTCACTGGTTGCCCTTTTCTTGTGGCAACAGGTCACACATCTAGCTGCTGTGATAGCACACAGTGGTATTTCACCTATAGATATGGGATTTGTTTTGGAATTCTTTGTGGGTCTGTGTAATCTGAGGGAAATATGTATCTCTAATATGGCCATACATTTGGCAGGAGGTTAGGAAGTGCAGCTCATTTTCCACCTCATTTTGTGGGCAGTGGGTATATCGCCTGTCTTCTCTTGAGATCCAGGTCTGCCTATGGCGGCCTCTCTCAATAGCAAGGCTATGCTCACTGAGTCTGTACATTATAAAGCTTTCCTTCATTTTGGGTCAGTCACAGTGGTCAGGTATTCTGCCACTGTGTACTCTCTGTTTAGGGCCAAATAGCATACCAGTTTGCTCTGTTTTTTGTGTCAAATAAATATATTTTTGTTTTCTCATGATTTGGTGGGGTCTAATTGTGTTGCTTTCCTGGGGATCTGTGGGGTCTGTTGTGTTTGTGAACAGAGCCCCAGGACCAGCTTGCTTAGGGGACTCTTGTCTAGGTTAAACTCTCTGTAGGTGATGGCTTTGTTATGGAAGGTTTGGGAATCGCTTCCTATTAGGTGGTTGTAAAATTGAATGGCTCTTTTCTGGATTTTGATAATTAGCGGGTATCTGCCTAATTCTGCTCTACATGCATTATTTAGTGTTTT
>NC_059196.1:29034068-29091568 GCF_020615455.1 Coregonus clupeaformis | reverse complement strand
TATGTTTCTCTGGTGATATTAAGAGAGTAAAGTAATTACAGCTTCAATCAAAGGTTTGGGGAACACTGAACAGGAAGCTGATTATCATCTCCCAGATAGAGACAAGTCAACACGCTTACGCAATCTGTCCTGTTTCCCATGATGCCAAGGCACTTTATCACTCTATTAGAGACTGATAGGAGATGGAGGCTTGATGTGTGTGTGTGTGTGTTAGTCGTCAAGTGAGTTTCATTTCTACAGTAAAGCCCTACTCCACCTTCTCCTACCCCACATACCCTCCTCCCCTTTCGTTATAGACTACCGTCACCTGTGTGTTTGTTTGTGTGTGTGTGTGTGTGTGTGTGTTTCCCATGATGCATTGCAGCTGCCTCCCGTGGCACACGGAACTGCAGTGACACCTACAGGAGCCAAGGGAGGAGAGGAGAGAGGAGGAGAGGAGAGGAGTGGAACAGAGAGGAGCAGAGAGGAGAGGGAAGGGGTGGAGAGGAGAAGAGAGGAGGGGGAGAGGAGAAGATATGGAGGTGGGGATTCGAGGAGAGTGGAGAGTTTGTTACATATACAAACAAACTAGAACAGTTGTTCTCATCAAAGTCTAATTTTTACCTACATGTTTGTTGAGATAATTGCTCCTCTTTAGAAACAACACCTGTAATATCACTCTGCTGTGATCTAGTCTGGTAGAGGTGTAGGCTGGTCTGAATGTGGAATTATTTATCTAGTCTGGTAGAGGTGTAGGCTGGTCTGAATGTGGTATTATTGATCTAGTCTTGTAGAGGTGTAGGCTAGTCTGAATGTGGAATTATTGATCTAGTCTGGTAGAGGTGTAGGCTGGCCTGAATGTGGAATTATTTATCTAGTCTGGTAGAGGTGTAGGCTGGTCTGAATGTGGAATTATTGATCTAGTCTGGTAGAGGTGTAGGCTGGTCTGGATGTGGAATTATTGTCCAACCCAGTCAGCCTCTTTTACATGAGGTCACAGGCAATCTCTCTCTCTCTCTCTCTCTCTCTCTCTCTCTCTCTCTCTCTCTCTCTCTCTCTCTCTCTCTCTCTCTCTCTCTCTCTCTCTCTCTCTCTCTCTCTCTCTCTCTCTCACTCACTCTTTCAAACACACACAAACATACACACAGAGAGAAAGAGAAAGTAATGCTTCAAATGTACAGTTTTACATGTGTAGAGCAATGAACATGAAATAGCATGTGTAATTTCTGTGTGTGTGTGGCCTCTCCACCTCACAGAGTTCACACAGAGACCCAATGACATGAGGACACGTCAAATTAAACAGCATTACCTCCAAAAGATTGACTGGTTTATGAAGTGCCGTATTTAAGTGTGTGTGTGTGTGTGTGTGTGTGTGTGTGTGTGTGTGCATGCGTGCATCTGTCTGTCTGTCTTTCTGTGTGTGTGTGCGTGTGCGTGTATGTGTGTGTGTGTGCGTGTGTGTGAGTGAGTGGCGGTCGGTGCCGTTTAAGATGAGGGAGGATGATTAATTGTTTCATGAGCATGGCCTTCTTTCTATTACAGCATAGTGGATGACTGTCATTCATATTCCATTCACCCAGTTCAATGTAACATCGATAGGTTTAGGCTAATACATGATACTCTAATGTTCCCTTTACCCCATCATGAGGTTGCTACAACCTAGCCTATGAATGAACGTTTACAACATACAGGAGGTGCAACGTTCCAGATAATTTTGAGTAATGAAGGTGACAGACTTTGAAACATTCACTACCGCCATGAATACTCTTGCCTGCATCTAGCTGATCTAGGGTGTAATCAATAGTCCAACAGCTGCAAACGAGAGTTTCTATTGGACATATTCAGCTATGCTTATCCCCGTTCCATTCCGTTTGCTTCCGTTTAAGAAACATTTGTACACATTTTAAAATTAATAAACCCCTGATCACACGCAAACACAGTTCACTTTCATAGCAGCCACATACAAACAGCATGATCCCATTGATCGTTGTATAATTACTTCTCGCATCTACGCACTCTCCTCCTCTCACCTTTTCTCTTCGATTGTGGACTTCAGTGCACAACACATCAGCTGTCTGTGATCAGGTGAAATAAACTTTCCAAGCCAAACCTTCATATTATAACCGCTAACCGCCACACACTACATCGTTGTCACCATAAAACATCATAATCAACATAGTTATTAGAACTAACACATTATTAAACCCGTTAAAATCATGCAGTAAAGTGTACAGTCAGCAGCAAGCAGTTTAGTAGTTACACCAGCAGGCACCGGTGGCAATAAATTAATAAAACCAAAAGCTTACCTTGACTTGGAATAGTTCCAGTATTGGATAACCATAGCCAGCTAGCTAACATAGCATCCCTCTCTGTTTGAACCAGGTGTTTGAGTAGGCTAAACTTGCTAGCGGCATTCGCTAGCTAAGTAAGTGAAAGTGAAAGTGAAGGAAAAAAAACAATGAAATATGGAAAGCTCTCTCTCTCTCTCTTGATTATCCTTAATTTTTGAAGAAATTAATTTGTTAAAAACTGTTCAACTATTGTCTTTCTCTCTTTGAGTCAACTTCTCACCACATGTTATGCACTTCAATGCTAGCTAGCTGTACACTCTAAAAAGAAAAGGTTCCTGGAGTATCCTTCAGGGGTTCTTCAAATTGAAACTGTGTGGGAACCCCTATAAGTTCTTCGAAAAACCCTTTGAAAGAACCCCTTTTAATGGATCCTCGAATAACCTTTTGAATAACCTTTTGGGGCTCATTTTTTAACTACCCCCTTACCCCCAGTGCATGGTGATCAAACAGGTTTCCTGTTATAGGGAAGGTGAAGTTTGTAAATCCAAAAAATAGTAATTATACAGATGATTAATAAAATATGCACATGAGAGCATTCATACCTTGGTTTCTGTGGTAAATGTGAATGAAAAAAACTGTTTTGATAATGGTTTTCATACACATACCTTGTCCATAATGTAGAGGCCTATGGGATATTCATTGAAGGGAGGAGGATGGTACATGTGATCTGCATAACATACCAATACCAATTGACATTCCTTTGTATGCCTCCTCCTCTGTATACCTGCAAACACAGACACAAAAGTGAGCAGTTCTGTCATCT
Source organism: Coregonus clupeaformis (assembly GCF_020615455.1). NCBI lineage: Eukaryota > Metazoa > Chordata > Actinopteri > Salmoniformes > Salmonidae > Coregonus > Coregonus clupeaformis. The sequence goes on along the minus strand of NC_059196.1, from coordinate 29,088,475 downwards.
GCACCCAATACAGCTAGCCTTCAACATATTCGTATAGCCTACACATTCTTACCTCTTTGTTGATTGATATCCATTGAATTGTGTCAATTTTCTGTTTTAGAAAGATTTGCACAAATATGAAAAGCTAGATGGTATCATTATAAAACAATATCAATTTAGATCATACAAGGGACAAACCTTACCTTAAATTGAGGAAATCTTTACATTTTTTAGTAAAGTGCCTGCACCTGCTATCCTTTCATATTAAAATCCAAATGTTTCAGTTGGGCAGTTAGGTTCCTGCAAGAACCCCCACCAACTAAGGAGGTTCCTTGATGAACCACACCTCCTATTTGGTTCTTGGAAGAACCTTTTGAGGGAAATTTTCAGTGCCAAGAACCCTAAGGTTCTTCAAAGAATTGTGAGGATCTTAGAAAAACCCTAGTTGAACCCCACATTTTTAGAGTGTAATTTATGCTTGCAGTACTAAATGTATTCTCTGATCCTTTGATTGGGTGGACAACATGTCAGTTCATGCTGCAAGAGCTCTGATAGGTTGGAGGACAGCCTCCGGAAGTTGTCATAATTATTTTGTAAGTCTATGGAAGGGGGTGAGAACCACGAGCCTCCTAGGTGTTGTACTGAAGTCAATGTACCCAAAGGAAGACGGAAGCTAGCTGTCCTCCGGCTACACCATGGTGCTACCCTACAGATTAGGCTACTGTAGACCTTCACCATATAACAGTGTGTTTTAATAAATTATTTGGTGACGTGAATATATTTACTATTGTTTTATATAAAAAGGATATACAATAAAAAATTCACCTAGGAGGATGGTCCTTCCTTCCTCCTCTGAGGAGCCTCCACTTGTGTGTGTGTGTGCGTGTGTGTGTGTGTTTGTGTGTGTTCATATGCGTGTGTGTGTGGGGGGGGGTGAGACAGAGAGAGAGAGAGAGAGCGAGAGAGAGAGAGAGAGAGAGAGAGAGAGAGAGAGAGAGAGAGAGAGAGAGAGGGGAAAGGAGATTAAGGGGGCGAGGGTAGGGATAGAGGGATAGAGAAGGAGAAAAGCAGAGGAAGTACGTGGATGGAGAGAAACAAGATGGAGTAAGAGAGAAATTCACCCCTTGGTGCAATTACTGCAGGTTCTTTGTGGGTAGAGTTGTGATCTTCTCAGCCATGTGCCCTCCCCAATCTCGTTAAAATTGGGGAGAGGATCAGACAACTACATACACACACAACACACACGCCCGGTACACAAAGGGCTAGCTCCCAGAAACACCCTCTGCTCTGTGTGTGTGTATGTGAATGTGTACCCTGCTCTCTCCTCTCGTTTCCTATCTCCTCTCTCATCTCTCTCTCCTCTCCTCTCGCTCCTCTCTCCTGTCTCCTCTGCTCTCCTCTCTCTCTCCTCTCTCCTCTCTCCTCTCTCCTCTCTCCTCTCTCCTCTCTCCTCTCCTCTCTCCTCTCTCCTCTCTCCTCTCTCCTCTCTCCTCTCTCCTCTCTCCTCTCTCCTCTCTCCTCTCCTCTCTCTCCTCTCGTCTCTCCTCTCCTCTCTCTCATCTCCTCTTCTCCTCTCCTCTCCTCTCCCCTCTCCTCTCCTCTCTTCTGTCTCCTCTCCTCTGACCCCTCTCCTCTCATCTCCTCTCCATTCCTCTTTCACCTCAGGGGGGGTGGAGGGTGAGTGAGTGTCTGGTCTGCCAGTTAAGTGTAATAAAGCACTGGACTAAAATAATGTGATGAGTTTAATGACCTGGCCATCCATGAATATGGCATAGCTCCTCCCTGGGTGAGGAAAGGGAGCAGAGGAGAGAGAAAAAGAGGAGAGAAGAGGATATGGGACAAGAAAGACAGGATTGATGGGGTGGCTGCACTGGGTAGAAAGAGGAGAGACAGAAGAGAGGAGAGACAGAGAGAGGAGAGACAGAGAGAGGAGAGACAGACACAAACATACAAACACACACAAACACACAGACACAGATACACACACACACAGACACACACAGACACACACACATACACACAGAGATGCACACATGCAAATACACATACAAACACACACCAACACACACACACACACACACACACACATACCCCCTACACCCAACAGCTGAGAAGATATTGGCTTTGCGCACCCAACCTCTCATCTCTCTACTCCCCCACCTCCTCCACTACCATCCTCCTGGGCATCCTCCCAACACGTCTTCTCAGTGACAATTTGAAGGCAGGAACAAATAGAAACAAACTGCAATTACAGTTTAAGATACCCTGCGCTAGATTATATTATGGTCCTCTGTAGCTCAATTGGTAGAGCATGGCGCTTGTAACGCCAGGGTAGTGGGTTCGATCCCCGGGACCACCCATACGTAAAAATTTATGCACACATGACTGTAAGTCGCTTTGGATAAAAGCGTCTGCTAAATGGCATATTATATATTATTGGCTATGTCTCAGATCATTTTGATACTTTGCTGTTTAATTTCAAGCATTTGTGAGTGTAATCATATATGTAAAGTCTAAAAATCGTCTGAAATGTATTAAAAAATATGATACGATTCAATATCAAATCATTTCTGAGTAACAATTAAGAACCTTCCTGTGATTTTTTTCAGTTAAAATGGTCTCAAAGAAACAATAATTTTGCTAGGACAGTCTGGGAGTGGTCTGACTGGGGAGGGGAACACTGAAAAGTGCAAAGTAGCTGTTATTGACAGAGAGGTTTGGAACTGTCTTTCTTATTGGTCTATTAACTAATTTACCGCCTGGTGATGTCACCAGTCAGGCCAAAACTCCATCCCACCCAAACAGGCTGAGATTTCAGGCCATATTTTCAAACAGCTCTTACACTAAAAGGGCATTATCATAATTTTTACAATTTCACAGTATTATTTGGTATTTGGTATTTTGGTATTTTATTAGGATCCCCATTAGCTGTTGCAAAATCAGCAGCTACTCTTCCTGGGGTCCACACAAAACATGAAACATGACATAATACAGAACATTAATAGACAAGAACAGCTCAAGGACAGAACTACATACACTACTGTTCATAAGTTTGGGGTCACTTAGAAATGTCCTTGTTTTCGAAAGAAAAGCAATGGCACGTTGTGTTTGCTAATCCAAGTTTATCATTTTAAAAGGCTAATTGATCATTAGAAAACCCTTTTGCAATTATGTTAGCACATTTGAAAACTGTTGTGCTGATTAAAGAAGCAATAAAACTGGCCTTCTTGAGACTAGTTGAGTATATGGAGAATCAGCAATTGTGGGTTCGATTACAGAATCAAAATGCCCAGAAACAAATAACTTTCTTCTGAAAGTCGTCAGTCTATTCTTGTTCTGAGAAATGAAAGCTATTCCAATGCGAGAAATTGCCAAGAAACTGAAGATCTCGTACAGCGCTGTGTACTACTTCAATCACAGAACAGCGCAAACTGCTCTAACCAGAATAGAAAGAGGAGTGGGAGGCCCCGGTGCACAACTGAGCAAGAGGACAAATACAGTAGAGTGTCTAGTTTGAGAAACAGACGCCTCACCGGTCCTCAACTGGCAGCTTCATTAAATAGTACCCGCAAAACACCAGTCTCAACGTCAACAGTTAAGAGGCGACTCCGGGATGCTGACCTTCTAGGCAGAGAAAAAGCCATATCTCAGACTGGCCGATAAAATGAAAATATTAAGATGGGCAAAAGAACACAGACACTGGACAGAGGAAGATTGGAAAAAAAGTGTTATGGACAGACGAATCGAAGTTTGAGGGGTTCGGATCACAAAGAATAACATTTTAAATGAAAAGATGCTGGAGGAGTGCTTGATGCCATCTGTCAAGCATGGTGGAGGCAATGTGATGGTCTGGGGGTGCTTTGGTGGTGGTAAAGTGATGGTCTGGGGGTGCTTTGGTGGTGGTAAAGTGGGAGATTTGTACAGGGTTAAAGGAATCTTGAAGAAGGATGGCTATCACTCCATTTTGCAACGCCATGCCATACCCTGTGGACGCCGCTTGATTGGAGCCAGTTTCCTCCTACAACAGGACAATGACCCAAAGCACAGCTCCAAACTATGCAAGAACTATTCAGGGAAGAAGCAGTCAGCTGGTATTCTGTCTATAATGGAGTGGCCAGCACGGTCATCGGATCTCAACCCTATTGAGCTGTTGTGGGAGCAGCTTGACCGTATGGTACGTAAGAAGTGCCCATCAAGCCAATCCAACTTGTGGGAGGTGCTTCAGCAAATTGACAACTAGAATGCCAAAGGTATGCAAGGCTGTAATTTCTGCAAATGGAGGATTCTTTGATGAAAGCAAAGTTTGAAAGACACAATTATTATTTATATTAAAAATCATTATTTCTAACCTTGTCAATGACTACATTTCCTTTTAATTTTGCTATATTTCCTATTCAAACTCATTTAATGTATGTTTTCATGGAAAACAAGGACATTTCTAAGTAACCCCACATTTTTGAATGGTAGTGTACATCATTTTTTAAAGGCACACGTAGCCTACATATCAATACATACACACAAACTATCTAGGTCAAATAGGGGAGAGGCTATGTGCGTTGAGGTGTTGCTTTATCCGTTTTTTTTAACCAGGTTTGCTGTTTATTTGAGCAAAATGAGATGGAACGGAGTTCCATGCAATAATGGCTCTATATAATATTGTACGCTTTATTGAATTTGTTCTGGATTTGGGGACTGTGAAAAGACCCCTGTTGGCATGTCTGGTGAGGTAAGTGTGTGTGTCAGAGCTGTGTGTAAATTGACTATGCAAACAATTTGGAATTTCAAACACATTAATGTTTCTTATAAAAAGAAGAAGTGATGTAGTCAGTTTCTCCTCAACTCTTAGCCAAGAGAGATTGGCATGCATAATATTTATATTAGCCCTCTGATTACAAGTTGGCCAGCTGCAGCTTATCTAGGTCTTTCCTTGCAAGACTGGACCACACGACTGGACAGTAATCAAGATTAGACAAAACTAGAGCCTGAAGAACATGCTTTTTGGAATGTGGTGTCAAAAAAGCAGAGCATCTCTTTATTACGAACAGACCTCTCCCCATCTTTACAACTATTGAATATATATATTTTGACCATGATAGTTTACAATCTAAGGTAACGCCAAGTAATTTCGTCTCCTCAACTTGTTCAACAGCCACACCATTCATTACCAGATTCAGCTGAGGTCTAGAACTTAGGGAAGGATTTGTACCAAATACAATGCTCTTAGTTTTAGAGATGTTCAGGACCAGTTTATTAGTGGCCACCCATTCCAAAACAGACTGCAACTCCTTGTTAAGGGTTTCGGTGACTTTATTAGCTGTGGTTGATAATGCGTATATGGTTGAATCATCAGCATACATGGACACAAATGCTTTGTTTAATGCCAGTAGCAGGTCATTGGTAAAAATAGAAAAGAGTAGAGGGCCTAGAGAGCTGCCCTGTGATACACCACACTTTACATGTTTGATATTAGAGAAGCTTCCATTAAAGAAAACCCTTTGAGTTCTATTAGATAGATAGCTCTGAACCTACAATATGGCAGAGGTTGAAAAGCCATAACACATACGTTTTTTCAACAACAGGTTATGGTCAATAATATCAAAGGCTGCACTGAAATCTAACAGTACAGCTCCCACAATCTTCTTATTATAAATGTCTTTCAACCAATCATCAGTCATTTGTGTCAGTGCAGTACATGTTGAGTTTCCTTCCCTATAAGCATGTTGAAAGTATATTGTTAATTTGTTTACAGAGAAATAGCATTGTATTTGGTCAAACACATTTTTTTCCAACAGTTTGCTAAGAGCTGGCAGCAAGCATATAGGTCTACTGTTAGAACCAGTAAAGGCCGCTTTACCATTCCTGGGTAGCAGAATTACTTTGGCTTCCCTCCAGGCCTGAGGACAAAGACTTTCCTCTAGGCTCAGATTAAATATATGACAGATAGGAGTGGCTATAGAGTCAGCTACCATCCTCAGTAGCTTTCCACCTCATAGTGTAGAAATATATACAAAACAAAGTCACGTTTTTGACTGCACTGAGACTTTAATAGTCCAACCAGCTTTAGTAGAACTGACTATGGGCACAATTGGGCTTTAAAATAGTTAATAAAATGAATAAATCCAGGTTTTGTCCAAATCACCAGTACCTCTTATATACAAGTTACAACTTTTTATTGCCTTGTGTAGAGTATTGGCTCTCCAATATTCTGCTAATTTGATTCCATTTCTTTAATATAGCATGTAATTCATTTAGGGGAGCAGAATTGCCCCTATTTAGCTGGTAAGCTCCTTGGCAGTGGTTAGGATAAACAGACAGCTAGCAATAGAGACTAATCACCCTGAGTCTGCAGGAACAACACACACACCCTGCGTTGGATTGGAAGAAATTAGGGGATAAACTCCAATATTTCTACATCTGATTACAGTTAGGCATTAGAATGATACGTCCCAATACAGATGGAATAGCCAGACACATGTAGCATACCTTGAGAGAAGACAATTCCCAATCAAAAGACCTGCATATTGTGTACCTGTGTATGGCAAGGATTATTGTGTGTGTGTGTGTGTGTGTGTGTGTGTGTGTGTGTGTGTGTGTGTGTGTGTGTGTGTGTGTGTGTGTGTGTGTGTGTGTGTGTGTGTGTGTGTGTGTGTGTGTGTGTGTGTGTGTGTGTGTGTGTGTGTGTGTGTGTGTGTGTGTGTGACCATGTCCAGCCAGGTCACCCGTGATACAAGTCAGTATTCGACGTCCATCTATATCTTTCCTGCAAGACTGATTACGTGCAAGACTGATTACGTGACTTCCGTCTCGCTTCCGCATTGTCTCCGTGCTGCTGTGCTGTTTGTTGCTACTTGGCTACCTGCCAAACTATTCACGTTTTACTTTTAATAAACGTTTAATCAATCTCTGTGTTCAACAAATTTACCAACTTTTTAGTTTTGTCCTCACTCATCTTTTTCGTTAAACTTTTTCACCCGGACGTTTTATCCCGAGACAGAAGAGTCATTTTCCTGTGCGTTTTAGCTGCCAATTTTACTTTATTTTCCTTTTTTCCATCGCAACTTTTTTCCCTTATTCAACTTTTTCACTCCGGACGCTTTATCTGGACATGGTTCGTCAACATCTTCAACAGCCGAAGCTAAGTAGTAACATTAACATGATGTCTTCTAATTGCAGTCGCTGTACTCATAATATACAGGAGAACGATCGCCTTACGGCGAGAATAGCTGTGCTACAAGCCCAGCTTCAGACGCAATCGTTAGGCAAGGGTAATTTCAGTGTAGGAAAGGAAGAAACAGCGTCTGTGCCACCAGTAAGTACAGACAGTAACGTTAGTATAAATCCCCCCGCACAGTCCCCGCAGCCGGACAACTTTCTCATGGCTTCTGGAGGGAAATACTGTTGGAATGCTCAACCGGTGTCGCTCATTCAGCCGACAGAAACCTTCAACCGGTTTTCCCCATTATGTAGCGAGTCGGAGTCTGAGTCTGAGTCTTCTCTTGTCTCTACTCCTCCCGTTACGGGGTCTGAGACGCCGAAGGCTCCCACCATTAGCTCTGACAAATTGAAAACCCTAGTCATTGGCGACTCCATTACCCGCAGTATTAGACTTAAAACGAATCACCCAGCGATCATACACTGTTTACCAGGGGGCAGGGCTACCGACGTTAAGGCTAATCTAAAGATGGTGCTGGCTAAAGCTAAAACTGGCGAGTGTAGAGAGTATAGAGATATTGTTATCCACGTCGGCACCAACGATGTTAGGATGAAACAGTCAGAGGTCACCAAGTGCAACATAGCTTCAGCTTGTAAATCAGCTAGAAAGATGTGTCGGCATCGAGTAATTGTCTCTGGCCCCCTCCCAGTTAGGGGAAGTGACGAGCTCTACAGCAGAGTCTCAGCACTCAATCGCTGGTTGAAAACTGTTTTCTGCCCCTCCCAAAAGATAACATTTGTGGATAATTGGCCCTCTTTCTGGGACTCACCCACAAACAGGACCAAGCCTGACCTGCTGAGGAGTGACGGACTCCATCCTAGCTGGAGGGGTGCTCTCCTCTTATCTACCAACATAGATAGGGCTCTAACTCCTCTAGCCCCACAGTGAAATAGGGTGCAGGCCAGGCAGCAGGCTGTTAGCCAACCTGCCAGCTTAGTGGAGTCTGCCAATAGCATAGTCAGTGTAGTCAGCTCAGCCATACCCATTGAGACTGTGTCTGTGCCTCGACCTAGGTTGGGCAAAACTAAACATGGCGGTGTTCACCCTAGCAATCTTATTAGGATAAAGACCTCCTCCATTCCTGCCATTATTGAAAGAGATCGTGATACCTCACATCTCAAAATAGGGTTACTTAATGTTAGATCCCTCACTTCAAAGGCAGTCATAGTCAATGAACTAATCACTGATCATAATCTTGATGTGATTGGCCTGACTGAAACATGGCTTAAGCCTGATGAATTTGCTGTGTTAAATGAGGCCTCACCTCCTGGTTACACTAGTGACCATATTCCCGTGCATCCCGCAAAGGCGGAGGTGTTGCTAACATTTACGATAGCAAATTTCAATTTACAAAAAAAAAAATGGCGTTTTCATCTTTTGAGCTTCTAGTCATGAAATCTATGCAGCCTACTCAATCACTTTTTATAGCTACTGTTTACAGGCCTCCTGGGCCATATACAGCGTTCCTCTCTGAGTTTCCTGAATTCCTATCAGACCTTGTAGTCATAGCAGATCATATTCTAATTTTTGGTGATTTTAATATTCACATGGAGAAGTCCACAGACCCACTCCAAAAGTCTTTCGGAGCCATCATCGACTCAGTGGGTTTTGTCCAACATGTCTCTGGACCTACTCACTGCCACAGTCATACTCTGGACCTAGTTTTGTCCCATGGAATAAATGTTGTAGATCTTAATGTTTTTCCACAAAATCCTGGACTATCGGACCACCATTTTATTACGTTTGCAATCGCAACAAATAATCTGCTCAGACCCCAACCAAGGAGCATCAAAAGTCGTGCTATAAATTCTCAGACAACACAAAAATTCCTTGATGCCCTTCCAGACTCCTTCTGCCTACCCAAGGACATCAGAGGACAAAAATCAGTTAACCACTTAACTGAGGAACTCAATTTAACCTTGCGCAATACCCTAGATGCAGTTGCACCCCTAAAAACGAAAAACATTTGTCATAAGAAACTAGCTCCCTGGTATACAGAAAATACCCGAGCTTTGAAGCAAGCTTCCAGGAAATTGGAACGGAAATGGCGCCACACCAAACTGGAAGTCTTCCGACTAGCTTGGAAAGACAGTACCGTGCAGTACCGAAGAGCCCTCACTGCTGCTCGATCATCCTACTTTTCCAACTTAATCGAGGAAAATAAGAATAATCCAAAATTTATTTTTGATACTGTTGCAAAGCTAACTAAAAAGCAGCATTCCCCAAGAGAGGATGGCTTTCACTTCAGCAGTAATAAATTCATGAACTTCTTTGAGGAAAAGATCATGACCATTAGAAAGCAAATTACGGACTCCTCTTTGAATCTGCGTATTCCTCCAGGGCTTAGCTGTCCTGGATCTGCACAGACTCTGCGAGGGCCTGGGATCGGGAGAGACACTTAAGTGTTTTAGTACTATATCTCTTGACACAATGATGAAAATAATCATGGCCTCTAAACCTTCAAGCTGCATACTGGATCCTATTCCTACTAAACTGCTGAAGGAGCTGCTTCCTGTGCTTGGCCCTCCTATGTTGAACATAATAAACAGCTCTCTATCCACCGGATGTGTACCAAACTCACTAAAAGTGGCAGTGATAAAGCCTCTCTTGAAAAAGCCAAACCTTGACCCGGAAAATATAAAAAACTATCGGCCTATATCGAATCTTCCATTCCTCTCAAAAATTTTAGAAAAAGCTGTTGCGCAGCAACTCACTGCCTTTCTGAAGACAAACAATGTGTACGAAATGCTTCAGTCTGGTTTTAGACCCCATCATAGCACTGAGACTGCACTTGTGAAGGTGGTAAATGACCTTTTAATGGCGTCAGACCGAGGCTCTGCATCTGTCCTCGTGCTACTAGACCTTAGTGCTGCCTTTGACACCATCGATCACCACATTCTTTTGGAGAGACTGGAAACCCAAATTGGTCTACACGGACAAGTTCTGGCCTGGTTTAGATCTTACCTGTCGGAAAGATATCAGTTTGTCTCTGTGAATGGTCTGTCCTCCGACAAATCAACTGTACATTTCGGTGTTCCTCAAGGTTCCGTTTTAGGACCACTATTGTTTTCACTATATATTTTACCTCTTGGGGATGTTATTCGAAAACATAATGTTAACTTTCACTGCTATGCGGATGACACACAGCTGTACATTTCAATGAAACATGGTGAAGCCCCAAAATTGCCCTCGCTAGAAGCCTGTGTTTCAGACATAAGGAAGTGGATGGCTGAAAACTTTTTACTTTTAAACTCGGACAAAACAGAGATGCTTGTTCTAGGTCCCAAGAAACAAAGAGATCTTCTGTTAAATCTGACAATTCATCTTGATGGTTGTAAAGTCGTCTCAAATAAAACTGTGAAGGACCTCGGCGTTACTCTTGACCCTGATCTCTCTTTTGACGAACATATCAAGACTGTTTCAAGGACAGCTTTTTTCCATCTACGTAACATTGCAAAAATCAGAAATTTTCTGTCCAAAAATGATGCAGAAAAATTAATCCATGCATTTGTTACTTCTAGGTTAGACTACTGCAATGCTCTATTTTCCGGCTACCCGGATAAAGCACTAAATAAACTTCAGTTAGTGCTAAATACGGCTGCTAGAATCCTGACTAGAACCAAGAAATTTGATCATATTACTCCAGTGCTAGCTTCCCTACACTGGCTTCCTGTTAAGGCAAGGGCTGATTTCAAGGTTTTACTGTTAACCTATAAAGCGTTACATGGGCTTGCTCCTACCTATCTTTCCGAGTTGGTCCTGCCGTACATACCAATACGTACGCTACGGTCACAAGACGCAGGCCTCCTAATTGTCCCTAGAATTTCTAAGCAAACAGCGGGAGGCAGGGCTTTCTCCTATAGATCTCCATTTTTATGGAACAGTCTGCCTACCCATGTGAGAGACGCAGACTCGGTCTCAACCTTTAAGTCTTTACTGAAGACTTATCTCTTCAGTAGGTCATATGATTGAGTGTAGTCTGGCCCAGGAGTGTGAAGGTGAACGGAAAGGCTCTGGAGCAACGAACAGCCCTTGCTGTCTCTGCCGGGCCGGTTCCCCTCTCCACTGGGGTTCTCTGCCTCTAACCCTGTTGCAGGGGCTGAGTCACTGGCTTGCTGGTGCTCTTTCATGCCGTCCCTGGGAGGGGTGCGTCACTTGAGTGGGTTGAGTTACTGACGTGATCTTCCTGTCTGGGTTGGCGCCCCCCTTGGTTTGTGCTGTGGTGGAGACCTATGTGGGCTATACTCGGCCTTGTCTCAGGATTGTAAGTTGGTGGTTGAGGATATCCCTCTAGTGGTGCGGGGGCTGTGCTTTGGCAGAGTGGGTGGGGTTATATCCTTCCTGTTTGGCCCTGTCCGGGGTTTCTTCGGATGGGGCCACAGTGTCTCCGGACCGCTCCTGTCTCAGCCTCCAGTATTTATGCTGCAGTAGTTTATGTGTCGGGGGGCTGGGGTTAGTTGGTTATACCTGGAGTACTTCTCCTGTCTTATCCAGTGTCCTGTGTGAATTTAAGTATGCTCTCTCTAATTCTCTCGTTCTCTCTTTCTCTCTGAGAACCTGAGCCCTAGGACCATACGTCAGGACTACCGGGCATGATGACACCTTGCTGTCCCCAGTCCGCCTGGCCTTGCTGCTATTCCAGTTTCAACTGTTCTGCCTGCGGTTACGAAACCCCTACCTGTCCCAGACCTGCTGTTTTCAACTCTTAATGATCGGCTATGAAAAGCCAACTGAGAGACCTGAGCACCTAGGACCATACGTCGGGACTACCGGCCGTGGTGACTCCTTGCTGTCCCCAGTCCGCCTGGCCTTGCTGCTATTCCAGTTTCAACTGTTCTGCCTGCGGTTATGGAACCCCTACCTGTCCCAGACCTGCTGTTTTCAACTCTTAATGATCGGCTATGAAAAGCCAACTGAGATTTATTCCTGATTATTATTTGACCATGCTTGTCACTTATGAACATTTTTGAACATCTTGGCATGGTTCTGTTATAATCTTCACCCGGCACAGCCAGAAGAGGACTGGCCACCCCTCATAGCCTGGTTCCTCTCTAGGTTTCTTCCTAGGTTTTCGCCTTTCTAGGGAGTTTTTCCTAGCCACCGTGCTTCTACACCTGCATTACTAGCTGTTTGGGGTTTTAGGCTGGGTTTCTGTACAGCACTTCGAGATATTAGCTGATGTAAGAAGGGCTATATAAAATAAAATTGATTGATTGATTGATCTGAGGACGTCGGGAGATGATGTGGAAACCGGCCACTAAGGGGCAACAGTGAGCGCTGTTACCTTCAAGTAGGTTTCGGTTTTGCTAGATATAGATATGTTTCCCTGGTGATATTAAGAGAGTAAAGTAATTACAGCTTCAATCAAAGGTTTGGGGAACGCTGAACAGGAAGCTGATTATCATCTCCCAGATAAAGACAAGTCAACACGCTTACGCAATCTCTCCTGTTTCCCTTGATGCCAGGCACTTTATCGCTCTATTAGAGACTGATAGGAGATGGAGGCTTGATGTGTGTGTGTGTGTGTGTTAGTCGTCATGTGAGTTTCATTTCTACAGTAAAGACAGCCATAGTCCTGCTCCCCCTTCTCCTACCCCACAGACCCTCCTCCCCTCTCCTTTCGTTATAGACTACCGTCACCTGTGTGTGTTGTGTTTGTTTGTGTGTGTGTGTGTGTGTGTGTGTGTGGGTGTGTGTGTGCTGAGTGCGAGCATGTACAGCCAGGTCACCAATGATACAAGTCAGTATTCGACGTCCATCCTCGTCTGAGGACGTCAGGAGATGACATGGAAACCGGCCACTAGGGTGCAACAGTGAGCTGTTACCTTCAAGTAGGTTTCCAGGGCGTTGTGGACGGGTATAAGCATCTACCTCTGATTTCAAACCTTAACCCTTACCATAACCATTCGGAGTTAATGCCTATCATTAAGAATTTGGAGTTAATGCCTAAACTTAACCTTAAACCTGGAGATGACAGCATTCCTACACCAACATAACCAACAAAAACGGGTCACAACTCCTGCAGCTCTGTCGGACACTGGGTATGTACATAGTCAATGGTAGCCTTCGAGGGGACTCCTACAGTAGGTACACATATAGCTCATGTCTTGGCAGTCGTACTGTAGACTACATTATCACTGACCTCAACCCAGAGTCTCTTAGAGCAGTAGAAAACCTAAACAGTGTATTTGACCTCTCAGCTTCCCTATTAAATCTAAAAATGTCAAGTAGACAACCTAAGAAAATTTACAACAATGACAAATGGTTTGGACTTCCGGTGACGCAACTTAGGAAATGGCTGGCTAATTTTTCATACTGCTCATCGTTTGGATATTTCCCCCCTAAATTCATGTATTTACTCTGAGCATTATAGTAACTACTATAGTATCTTAGTAACTACTATAGTAACTTAGTAACTACTATAGTAACTTAGTAACTACTATAGTAACTTACACAAAAATGGAGAAGGGGAAAGTAGCAAAAGGTTGTGGAGCTACAACAACAATAGTCCGTAACAAGACAGGAGAAGCTATAATCATAGACGAAACAGAGATGGCTAATGCTAGCCCAAACAAGCTAACAGCAGCAAAATAACCATCATTCCGTGAGGTGATAAAGGAGGAATTGCGTGAGGCGCTCGCAGGCTTTCGACAGGAACTTAGAGAAGAAAATAACTAAATGAGTACAAGAAGGACATTAACCAGAAACAAAGAAGAACTTCACAGCATATCTACAAGAATGGGGGAAGCAGAACAGCGCATTGGGGAAATGGACACATGGAACATTGCGGTCAAGGACGCACTTGTACAGTCTTTGAAAAGCCAACACGAACTACAGGCAAAAGTGACAGAACTCGAAGGTTTTTCACGTCGTAATAACATAAGACTTTATTCCGTGGCAGAGGACGCAGAAAAATAATCTATGCCCAAATTTGTGGAGGGTCTATTCAAAGAAATACTTGAAGACGACACTGACCTGGGAATCGAGAGAGCACACCGAGCTCTGGCCTCAAAACCCCCCAGCAGCGCCCCACCAAGATAGATAGTGGTACGGTTCCTACAATTCTCAGTCAAAGAGAAAGTCTAACGCGCAGCCTGGAAAAAGCCTGTTAACTTCCAAGGCCAACAAGTGTTCTTTGATCATGACTTTGCGGGAAAGATACTGAAAAGAAGGAAGGAATGTACCCTCATCAAGAAAGCACTAAAAGAGAAAGGGATTCGCTTCCAAACACCATTCCCGGCAAAAATGCGGGTATTTCTGGATAATGGCCCGGTTACATATGCGCATGCAGACGAGGTGGCTGAGGATCTGAAGTCGAGGGGCATACCAGTGGAGCATACCGCCAAGAGAAAGGCGTCTTCACCGGCGGAAAGACTGGAGCAGGTCTTCCCATGAACTGTGGTCGGTGAGCAGAGTTGTGGAGAAAGAGGGAAGTCACCTCGGCAAGAGGACGTTCACATATTCGAGAGAGACTCAGGCATTTCCAATGAGAAGATGGAAGACACCGAATCGGATTTAACAGACTTCAAAGTTACCGCGAGCTGTTGACATATTGGGTTATTACGGTTGACATTGCAATAGGTAAAATGTCTTCCCTATTTTCCCCCAATGCTGAGCAAGGGTTTTGTTTGCGACTGCGTCACACATTTTCATATCTGAGTGAGGGGTCCATTCAGCACAGGCTCATCCCCTCAAATTCCAGAGGCAAGAGACAGTCCTCCGACACACTCCTGAGTGGCGCAGTGGTCTAAGTCACTGCATCGCAGTGCTAACTGTGCCACTAGAGATCCTGGTTCGAATCCAGGCTCTGTCGCAGCCGGCCGCGACCGGGAGACTCATGGGCTCAGTTGATAGAGCATGGCGTTTGTAACGCCAGGGTTGTGGGTTTGATTCCCACGGGGGGCCAGTATAAAAAAAATATATATATGTATTCACTAACTGTAAGTCGCTCTGGATAAGAGCGTCTGTTAAATGACTAAAATGTAAATGGAGTCCAAACAAAAAAGTATTATCCCACTTTGGGTAACTTTTTTATTGTTCTTGTTTTTTCGTTCATTTTTAGGCTCATGTTAAGCAGGCTGTTATGGTGCACAGTTTATTTTTTTCTTTATATCGATGCATCATCAGGAATTTAAGGACATAAGTCTCAATGTAAACTGACTGGTGAGTGCCATCAAGAGAAGTAAGGTAATAGCAAAGATGAAACAGGAGAGAGTTGACATATTATTCTGGCAGGAAACTCACTTATCTCCTCGTGAACACAAGAAACTCAAGAAAATGGGACATCGGAATACCTTTTTTTCTTCTTATAAAATGGGTAGAAGGGGCATTGCAATCTCGATTCCAAATTCAGTTAACTTTGAGTTTATATCAGAGATAAAAGACAAGGAGGGGAGATTTATATTTGTTCAATGTAAACTGGATAACAAGGAAGTTCCATGATTTCATGTATGCGCGCCTCCGGGGATTGACATGGTCTTCTTCAGGAAGATTGCTAAAGAAACCTCTGGCACTTTTATCCGTGGAGGGAATTTTAACATGATTTTAAACTCAAAATTGTACAGCACTAATCAAAATAGGAAAATTAGCCTGGTTGCTAAAAATATCAAAAGGATATGGCAGGATTTAGGACTGCTTGATGTATGGCCCGACATCCACATGTCAGATAGGGAATATACTTTTTGCTCAGCCCGCCACACTGAATACTCCAGGTTTGACTACTTGCAGATAGACACAGGCTTAAGGCTTGTAGGATCAGGCAGAGCGACTTATCAGATCATAATGGAGTATACCTAACTCTACACCTTGAGAGCAAACCAATAAATACTCTATGGCTTAAAACAAGCATGCTGAATGATCCAGCATTCAAGGATTCAATAAAGACAGAATTGAACGTCTATCTGGAGAATAATGATAACGGGGAAGTATCTCCTGCTACATCGTGGGATGCAGCTAAGGCGGGTATCAGAGGGAAGATTATAGCCACATCATCTCCCAAGAAAAAGATGAAAGCACAGAAATTGCTAAAATTACAGGAAGCATTAGGAAACTTAGAACGATCTCATATTCATTACAAAGACCCTCTTATATTACGTGAGATTGAAAAGATAAAACAGGAAATTGACCAGATTTATAGTGAAGAAGTAGAGAAAAAGCTCAGGTTCCTGAAACAACGGTATTATGAAGCAGGCTCAAAGGCAAGAAAATTACTAGCATGGAGAATTAGAAAACAACAAGCACAGAATACCATTTTCAAAACAAAAGACCCCAAAACAAAGAAGATTACATGCAAATTGGATGAAATACAGAATGCATTTGAATCACACTACACAAATCTGTACAAGCAACCAGAGAAGGCAGACGCACAGACAATAGATCATTTTTTGAACTCACTTGATCTCCCCTCAATTGGGTCAGAGCAAAATGATAGACTTACTTCAGAAATAACTACTGAAGAAATTAATAATGCAATATCTAATCTGAAAGCAAACAAATCTCCAGGCACTGATGGCTTCCCTTCAGAATGGTTCAAAGCCTTCAGAGAACAACTAACACCTGGACTCTGCGGGAGTGGGATCTTCGACCATCGTGGAGAGGAGCCATCATATCTGTAATCCCAAAAAAGGATTAAGATAAGAAGGAATGCAGTTCCTATAGACCTATTGCAATTCTTAACATGGATTATAAACTATATGCATCAATAATAGCCAAAAGAATGGAGGACATAATCCCAGAATTGATGGACGGGGATCAAACTGGTTTCATATGAAATAGACAGACACAGGGCAACATAAGGAGAACACTACATGTCATGTCATGTCTTGCTAACAGTAGCTACTAAGGGTAAATTATAACCTACATTTAGTTTAGTTTATTTTTACATACTGGTAACCAGAGTCGTTCAAAATGAATTCAAGACATGGGTGACTAGTTAACGTTAGCTTGGCTCTCTCTGTGTGTTTCATACTGTGGGAAGATGGGTTGGTTCGTTAACAGAGAGCAATGGCTAGGTAGTATGCTAACTATTCTAGCTAGCTAACTAACTGGCTGAATAAGTTGACAACGTACTCACTCAAACTGTCAAAACGAACCCCAAAACCTTACACAACGTTAGACACGGACACGAATGATCTGTTTAGCGTGTTAACACACTATTGGTAGTTTGTTGTAACCAAGTATTGGTGCTAAACTGTGTTATTGGAAGCAAGCATGCTAGTTAGCTATGGTGTCCTGGGCGGTTTTCACAGAAGAATACTGTACCAAGTTAGAGTCTATTCCTAGAAAACATTGAGCCGCTGTAGTTTACAACAACTATAATTTCTAAAGTGGAAGTTGGGAGAGTTATATTTGAGTGTTTCAGTGAAACGTAAGTGAGGGAGGCCCCACTCTCTCGCTTTCCCAGATGTTTAGTTAATTTCATTCCGATGTCCTTTGCATTATTGTAGCCTTTTCTGTAGCCTGTCAACTATGTGTCTGTCTAAACCTACACTCGATCCCTCCGATGTTAACAACTACAGACCAGTATCCCTTCTTTCTTTTCTCTCCAAAACTCTTGAGTGTGCCGTCTCTAGCCAACTCTCCTGCTATCTCTCTCTTGATCCAAACCAGTCAGGTTTCAAGACTGGTCATTCAAATGAGACTGCTCTTCTCTGTGTCACGGAGGCTCTCCGCACTGCTAAAGCTAACTCTCTTTCCTCTGCTCTTATCCTTCTAGACCTATCTGCTGCCTTTGATACTGTGAACCATCAGCTCCTCCTCTCCACCCTCTCCGAGTTGGGCATCTCCGGCGCTGCTCACTCTTGGATTGCGTCCTACCTGACAGGTCGCGTGGCGAGAATCTGTCTCCGCACTACGCGCTCTCACCACTGTTGTCCCCCAGGGCTCAGTTCTACGCCCTCTCCTATTCTCTCTATACACCAAGTCACGTGGCTCTGTCATATCCTCACATGGTCTCTCCTATCATTGCTATGCAGATGACACACAATTAATTTTTGATAACTAGGTGGCAAATCGCATCTCTGCTTATCTGGCAGACATATCAGTGTGGATGTCGGATCACCACCTCAAGCTGAACCTCGGCAACACGGAGCTGCTCTTCCTCCCGGGGAAGGACTACCCGCTCCATGATCTCGCCATCACGGTTGACAACTCCATTGTGTACACCTCCCAGTGTGCAAAGAACCTTGGCGTGACCCTGGACAACACCCTGTCGTTCTATAATAATAATAATATGCCACTTAGCTGATGCTTTTATCCAAAGCGACTTACAGTCATGCGTGCATAAATTTTTTTGTGTGGGTGGTCCCGGGGATCGAACCCACTACCTTGGTGTTACAAGCGCCGTGCTCTACCAGCTGAGCTACAGAGGACCACAGAGTTCTCCGCTAACATCAAAGTGGTGACCCGATCCTGCAGGTTCATGCTCTACAACATTCGCAGAGTACAACCCTACCTTACACAGAAAGCGGCACAGGTCCTAATTCAGGCACTTGTCATCTCCCGTCTGGATTACTGCAACTCGCTGTTGGCTGGGCTCCCTGCCTGTGCCATTAAACCCCTACAACTTATCCAGAACGCTGCAGCCCGTCATATATTCAACCTTCCCAAGTTCTCTCACGTCACCCCGCTCCTCCGCACACTCCACTGGCTTCCAGTCGAAGCTCGCATCTGCTACAAAATCATGGTGCTTGCCTACGGAGCTGTGAGGGGAACGGCACCTCCTTACCTTCAGGCTCTGATCAGACCCTACACCCAAACGAGGGCACTACGTTCATCCACCTCTGGCCTGCTAGCCCCCCTACCTCTACGGAAGCACAGTTCCCCTCAGCCCAGTCAAAACTATTCGCTGCTCTGGCACCCCAATGGTGGAACAAGCTCCCCCACGACGCCAGGACAGCGGAGTACTGACCACCTTCCAAAGACATTTGAAACCCTACCTCTTTAAGGAATTCCTGGAATAGTATAAAAGTAATCCTTTTACATTTTAGTCAATCATTTGTTTCAATCACTGCCCATAGAAATCCCACCTAAACAGTTTAGGGAATGGGATAAACGGATATCAAGGTTTATCTGGAAAGTAACAGACCAATAATTAGATATACAAGATTACAATTACCATAACACAGTGGGGTAATGGCCTTACCAAACCTAAAATATTATTTTGTGTCAGCCCAATTGAGACCTGTGGTGTGTTGGTGCAATCCAGAATACGAATCCAAATGGAAAGACATTGAGACTACTTTGACAGAGATACCCATACAGTCAGTTTTGGGTAATAAGGACATGGCAATAGAAATATACAATAGCTTAATCAGTGGATTAATATCTTTCTTAAGACATGGTTTAGGGTAGTTAAGCAAATTCACTTAGACAAACTGCTGAGTTGGCCCTCATACGACCCCAGCTTTATTCCTGCAATTCAGGATGAAAGATTTAAACAGTGGACGCAGAAAGGCATCACGTCATTTTGTACAATTATAAGGAAAGGGGACCTAGAGAACTTCCAGGACCTAAGCAAAGAACATGGCTTGGATTAACAAGATTTTGACAGATAACTGCAAGTTAAAATTTTTAAGGGAGATAAAAGTGATTGATTGTGTTGGAAGAATGTTATATGTTTCTTTATAACATCTAAACTGAAGGCCTACGCCTTCACTATGGTGAATCACTAAAACAATACAGAAATACACTACGGAAAAAGAAGGAACAGCAAGTCCGAAATAAGCTCAATATAAATGAAGAATCCATAGAACCTTACCACTTTGAAAATTGGAAAACACTAAACAAACAACAACACAAAGAGTTATCTATCCAAAACAGAGATGGATGGATAAACCACTTCTCCAATCTTTTTGGCCCTATAACAAAGAACAAACAGCAGATCAAATAAAAACCTTAGAAACAACTGTTAAATACTACCAGAACCCACTGGATTATCCAATTACATTGAATGAACTACAGGACAAAATACAAAGCCTCCAACCCAAAAAGGCCTGAGGGGTTGATGGTATCCTAAATTAAATGATAAAATATACAGACCAGAAATTCCAATTGGCTATACTTAAACTCTTTAACATCATCCTTAGCTCTGGCATATTCCCCAATATTTGGAACCAAGGACTGATCACCGCAATCCACAAAAGTGTAGACAAATTTGACCCCAATAACTACCGTGGGATATGTGTCAACAGCAACCTTGGGAAAACCCACTGCATTATCATTAACAGAAGACTCATACATTTCCTCAGTGAAAACAATGTACTGAGCAAATGTCAAATTGGCTTTTTACCAAATTACCGTACGACAGACCACGTATTCACCCTGCACACCCTAATTGACAAACAAACAAACCTAAACAAAGGCAAAGTCTTCTCATGGTTTGTTGATTTCAAAAAAGCTTTCGACTCAATTTGGCATGAGGGCCTCCAATACAAATTGATGGAAAGTGGTGTTGGGGGGAAAACATACCACATTATAAAATCCATGTACACAAAAGTGTGCGGTTAAAATTGGCAAAAAACACACACATTTCTTTCCACAGGGCCGTGGGGTGAGACAGGGATGCAGCTTAAGCCCCACCCTCTTCAACATATATATATATCAACAAATTGGCAAGGGCACTAGAACAGTCTGCAGCACCCGGCCTCACCCTACTAGAATCTAAAGTCAAATGTCTACTGTTTGCTGCTGATCTGGTGCTTCTGTCCCCAACCAAGGAGGGCCTACAGCAGCACCTAGATCTTCTGCACAGATTCAGTCAGGCCTGGAACCTGACAGTAAATCTCAGTGAGATTCCCAAACCTTCCATATCAAAGCCATCACCTTCAGAGAAAAGCCCCCCAACCTGGAGAAGAGCCCCCTAAGCAAGCTGGTCCTGGGGCTCTTTTCACAAACACAAAAAGACCCCACAGAGCCACAGGACAGCAACACAATTAGACCCCAAAAAATCATGAGAAAACAAAAAGATAATTACTTGACACATTGGAAAAAATTAACAAAAAAACAGAGCAAATTAGAATGCTATTTGGCCCTAAACAGAGAGTACACAGTTGCAGAATACCTGACAACTGTGACTGACTCAAAATTAAGGACATATTTGACCATGTACAGACTCAGTGAGCATAGCTTTGCTATTGAGAAAGGTTGCCGAAGGCAGACCTGGCTCTCAAGAGAAGACAGGCTATGTGCACACTGCCCACAAAATGAGGTGGAAACTGAGCTGCACTTCCTAACTTCCTGCCAAATGTAAGACCATATTAGAGACACATATTTCCCTCAGATTACACAGACCCACAAAGAATTTGAAAACAAATCCAATTTAGAAAAACTCCCATATCTACTGGGTGAAATACCAGTGTGCAATCACAGCAGCAAGATTTGTGACCTGGTGCCACAAGAAAAGGGCAACCAGTGAAGAACAAACACCATTGTATATACATTTACATTTACATCATTTAGCAGACACTTTTATCCAGAGCGACTAACAATTCAACCTATATTAACGCTTATTTATTTTCCCTTTTGTAATGCAACTATTTGCACATCGTTACAACACTGTATATTGACATAATATGACAATGCAAATGTCTTTATTATTTTGGAACTTTTGTGAATGCAATGTTTACTGTTAATTTTTTATTGTTTATTTCACTTTTCTTTAATATCTATTTCACTTGCTTTGGCAATGTAAACATATGTTTCCAATATTAATAAAGCCCTTTAAATTGGAATTGAATTGAATAAAGAGAGAGAGAGAGAGAGAGAGAGAGAGAGAGAGAGAGAGAGAGAGAGAGAGAGAGAGAGAGAGAGAGAGAGAGAGAGAGAGAGAGAGAGAGAGAGAGAGAGAGAGAGAGAGAGAGAGAGAGAGAGAGAGAGAGAGAGAGAGAGAGAGAGAGAGAGAGAGAGAGAGAGAATCAGTGTTGCTGAGGCCCAGACGGTTTGTAGTCTTTCAACTGGGAAGGCTGCTACTCTCTACCGCTTTCTGTAGACTTTCAACTGGGAAGGCTGCTACTCTCTACCTCTCTCTGTAAACTTTCAACTGGGGAGGCTGCTACTCTCTACCTCTCTTTGTAGATTTTCTAATGGGGAGGCTGCTACTCTCTACCTCTCTCTGTAGACTTTCAACTGGGGAGGCTGCTACTCTCTGCCTCTCTCTGTAGACTTTCAACTGGGAAGGCTGCTACTCTCTACCTCTCTCTGTACACTTTCAACTGGGAAGGCTGCTACTCTCTACCTCTCTCTGTAGACTTTCAACTGGGGAGGCTGCTATTCTCTACCTCTCTCTGTAGACTTTCAACTGGGGAGGCTGCTACTCTCTACCTCTCTCTGTAGACTTTCAACTAGGGAGGCTGCTACTCTCTACCTCTCTCTGTAGACTTTCAACTGGGGAGGCTTCTACTCTCTACCTCTCTCTGTAGACTTTCACCTGGGGAGGCTGCTACTCTCTGCCTCTCTCTGTAGACTTTAACTGGGGAGGCTGCTACTCTCTACCTCTCTCTGTAGACTTTCAACTGGGAAGGCTGCTACTCTCTACCTCTCTCTGTAGACTTTCAACTGGGGAGGCTGCTACTCTCTACCTCTCTCTGTAGACTTTCAACTGGGGAGGCTGCTACTCTCTACCTCTCTCTGTAGACTATCAACTGGGGAGGCTGCTACTCTACCTCTCTCTGTAGACTTTCAACTGGGGAGGCTGCTACTCTCTACCTCTCTCTGTAGACTTTCAACTGGGGAGGCTGCTACTCTCTACCTCTCTCTGTAGACTTTCAACTGGGGAGGCTGCTACTCTATACCTCTCTCTGTAGACTTTCAACTGGAAAGGCTGCTACTCTCTACCTCTGTCTGTAGACTTTCAACTGGGGATGTTGCTACTCACTACCTCTCTCTGTAGACTTTCAACTGGGGAGGCTGCTACTCTCTACTTCTCTCCAGAACTCTACTCCCATGTTTCCTTTCCTCCATTACTCTATTCTCTTTCTTTTGCATATTTTTCTCCTTCTTGTTATTTTCTTAATATTTTTGTCCATCATCGTTGTCAAAATACTTGCGTATATGTACATTTGTCTAAGACCTAGGTCACACACACAGCCACAGGGATGCAGGATAGGGTGGTTTTAGAGTTGCTCAGAGCGTAGTCCCGTGTCACATCCTGTTTTAGCCTAATGACATGAAGAGGGGGCGGGATGAATGACATGATATGTTTGATTGACACATGGCCCCATGGCAGAAGGAGAGAAAGCACATCTTACCCCTGCACACCATTTCCTATGCTACATCTTTTCGTCTGTTCTGTTCTTTTCCTGTCTTCCTTCTATAATGAACTCCCCATCTTTCTCTTCATCCATCCTTTCATTCAACTATGTTTTGATCATAAGCTTCTTTTTTGTCACTCACTTCACATCTCTCCCTCAGTTCATGTCAGGTTAAAGGGTCAGAGTGGATCTGGCTTTCCCTCCCCTCCTCCTTCCCTCCACTCCTATTTCCCTCCACTCCTATTTTCTCCTCTCTTATCTACCTCCACTCCTCTTTCCCTCCTCTCCTCCTTCCCTCCTCTCCTCCTTCCCTCCTCTCCTCTTTCCCTCCACTCCTATTTTCTCCTCTCTTATCTACCTCCACTCCTCTTTCCATCCTCTCCTCCTTCCCTCCTCAACTCCTTCCCTCCACTCCTCTTTCCCTCCACTCCTATTTCCCTCCACTCCTATTTTCTCCTCTCTTATCTACCTCCACTCCTCTTTCCATCCTCTCCTCCTTCCCTCCTCTCCTCCTTCCCTCCACTCCTATTTCCCTCCACTCCTATTTTCTCCTCTCTTATCTACCTCCACTCCTCTTTCCATCCTTTCCTCCTTCCTTCCTCTCCTCCTTCCCTCCACTCCTCTTTCCCTCCACTCCTATGTTCTCCTCTCTTATCTACCTCCACTCCTCTTTCCATCCTCTCCTCCTTCCCTCCTCTCCTCCTTCCCTCCACTCCTCCTTCCCTCCACTCCTATTTTCTCCTCTCTTATCTACCTCCACTCCTCTTTCCATCCTCTTCTTCGTCCCTCCTCTCCTCCTTCCCTCCTCTCCTCTTTCCCTCCTCTCCTCCTTCCCTCCTCTCCTCTTCTTCTCCTGTCCTCTCTGCTGTCTCTCCTCCCCTCCTATTGACATGACCATGTGTCTCCATGGCATTGTGTTGTGTTGTGTTCGAGAGCTATCAGCATGTGGCTCTGACAGCCAATAATTGTCCCAGACATAAAAGTGGTGATCAGGACAGGAAGTTATGATAGCCGGCCCATGCACACTAACACAGTGTCAACACACTGAGAAGGCTTCAGCTTCAGCCTTAAAGCTGTCCATCTGTTTTTCTGTCTTTGCTGAGCTTACATCGTGGTCATGAAATGTTGATTATTACTGTAGTTAGAGTCTAATGTCACTTTGTGTCTGACTGGATCTACTAATACTAAAGACTGTTCATGGAGTAGTTGAATGACAACAACCCCTCCTCCAGGTCATGAACACGTTTTGCAAGTGTTTACCAACTGATTAAATCACTCACAGAGCCTGCACTTTGTGTCTCAGACAGTGCATTCACTCAAAATAAAATCAAGAACATCTTGAAAAGCTTTCTGGTTATATTTCTTTATGCATGAGGGATGATTTGTTAGAGGGAGATTAACACAGAGAAATGATTGTTGTTGTGAAGGACAGATGTTAGAGGGAGAGAGACAGAGAACTGATGGTTGTTGTGAAGGATAGATGTTAGAGGGAGAACAGCTCAAGGACAGAATTACATACATTTGAAAATGGCACACATAGCCTACATATCAATACATACACACAAACTATCTATGTCAAATAGGGGAGTGGCGTTGTGTGACGTGTTGCTTTATCTGTTTTTGAAACCAGGTTTGCTGTTCATTTGAGCAATATGAGATGGAAGGAAGTTCCATGCAATAATCGCTCTATATAATACTGTAAGTTTTTTTGAATTTGTTCTGGATTTGGGGACTGTGAAAAGTCCCCTGGAGACAAGTCTGATGGGGTAAGTGTGTCAGAGCTGTGTGTAAGTTGACTATGCAAACAATTTGGAATTTGCAACATATTCATGTTTGTTATGAAAAGAAGAAGTGATGCAGTCAGTCTCTCCTCAACTCTTAGTCAAGAAAGACTGGCATGCATAGTATTTGTATTAGCCCTCTGATTACAATGAAGAGCAAGACGTGCAGCTCTGTTCTGGGCCAGCTGCAGCTTAACTAGGTCTTTCTTTGCAGCACTTGACCACATGACTGGACAATAATCAAGATAAGACAAAACTAGTGTCACGCCCTGACTCTGGGGACTCGTATTTGTTGAGTCAGGGTGTGTATTTTCTGTGTGGTATGTTCTATGTTGTATTTTCTAGGTTTAGATATAGATTGTCTAGATCTATGTTGGCCAGTCGCCAGTCCGGCCCGTCCTGTTCCTGCTTCCCGCACCAAGCCAGTGGTGCGCGTCGCCAGCCCGGTCCGGCCTGTTCCTGCCCCTTGCACCAAGCCAGTGGTGCGCATCGCCAGCCCGGCCCGGCCTGTTCCTGCTCCTCGCACCAAGCCAGTGGTGCGCGTCGCCAGCCCGGTCTGGCCTGTTCATGTCCCTCGCACCAAGCCAGTGGTGCGCGTCGCCAGCCCGGCCCGGCCTGTTCCTGCCCCTCGCACCAAGCCAGTGGTGCGCGTCGCCAGCCTGGCCCGGCCTGAACCTGCCCCTCGCACCAAGCCAGTGGTGCATGTGTCCAGTCTGGCACGGCCCGTGCCTGTTCCTGCTCCTCGCACCAAGCCAGTGGTGCGCGTCGCCAGCCCGGTCCGGCCTGTTCATGTCCCTCGCACCAAGCCAGTGGTGCGCGTCGCCAGCCCGGCCCGGCCTGTTCCTGCCCCTCGCACCAAGCCAGTGGTGTGCGTCGCCAGCCCGGCCCGGCCTGTTCCTGCCCCTCGCACCAAGCCAGTGGTGCGTGTGTCCAGTCCGGCACGGCCCGTGCCTGTTCCACCGGTGCCTGGTCCGGCACCGGTCAGCTGCTCCACTCCGGAGCCAGAGCAGTCCGCTCCACCGGTGCCCAGTTCAGCTCCGGTCAGCTGCTCCACTCCGGAGCCAGAGCAGTCCGCTCCACCGGGGTCCAGTCCAGATCCGGTCAGCGGCTTCATTTCCGGAGCCAGAGCAGTCCGCTCCACCGGTGCCCAGTCCAGCTCCGGTCAGCGGCTCCAGTCCGGAGCCTGTGTAGTCCGCTCCACCGGTGCCCGGTCCAGCTCCGGTCAGCGGCTCCAGTCCAGACCCAGACGTCATCCCCTCTCCAGGTTCGGGGTCTCCCACACCAGGGTCCAGACAGGGCTTGGTACTTCGTGGGAGGAAGGAGAGGGGAAGCAGCGCTCCGAGGTCCAGACCAGACCAGGGGCGCAACAGGGAGGCGGAGAGTAAGTGGTCGTCCCACCCGGCCCCTACCCTGTTATGTTTATGTTGTGCGGTCGGAGTCCGCACCTTTGGGGGGTTGGGGTACTGTCACGCCCTGACTCTGGGGACTCGTATTTGTTGAGTCAGGGTGTGTATTTTCTGTGTGGTATGTTCTATGTTGTATTTTCTAGGTTTAGATCTAGATCGTCTAGATCTATGTTGGCCGGTGTGGTTCCCAATCAGAGGCAGCTGTCGCTCATTGTCTCTGATTGGGGACCATACTTAGGCAGCCTATTGGCACTAGTGGGTTGTGGGATCTTGTTCCAGTTAAGGTATGTTGTGTTGTGCTGCCTTGGACTTCACGTTTCGTTTTGTCGGTTGTTTATTCCTTTAAATAAACATGTATGCATATCACGCTGCGCCTTGGTCCGTCCCGTCTGTAAGTGAACGTGACAACTAGAGCCTGCAGGACATGCTTTTTGGAGTGTGGTGTCAAAAAAGCAGAGGATCTTTTTATTATGGACAGACCTCTCCCCAGCTTTACAACCACTGAATCTACAATATATGTTTTGACCATGACAGTTTACAATCTAAGGTAACACCAATTAATTTAGTTTCCACAACAGCCACACCATCCATTACCAGATTCAGCTGAGGTCTAGACCTTAGGGAATTATTTGTATAAAATGCAATGCTCTTAATTTTAGAGATGTTCAGGACCCATTCCAAAACTGACTGCAACTCATTGTTAAGGGTTTCAGTGACTTTATTAGCTTTGGTTGATGACATGTACAGTATATGGTTGAATCATCAGCATACATTGTCACACAGGCTTTGTTTAATGCCAGTAGCAGGTCATTGGTAAAAATAGAAAATAGTAGAAAGCCTAGAGAGCTGCCCTGGGGTACACCACACCCTACATGTTTGACATTAGAGAAGGTTCCATTAAAGAAAACCCTCTGAGTTCTATTAGATAGATAGCTCTGAATCCACAGTATGGCAGAGGTTGAAAAGCCAGGAACACATACGTTTTGTCAACAACAGGTATTGGTCAATAATATCAAAGGCTGCACTGAAGTCTAGCAGTTGAGCTCCCACAATCTTCTTATTATCAATTTCTTTCAACCAATCATCAGTCAATTGTGTCAGTGCAGTACATGTTGAGTGCCCTTCTCTATAAGCATGCTGAAAGTCTGTTGTCAATTCGTATACAGAGAAATAGCATTGTATTTGGTCAAACACAACTTTTTCCAACAGTTTGCTAAGAGCTGGCAGCAAACAGATAGGTCTGCTGTTAGAACCAGTAAAGGCTACTTTACCACTCTTGGGTAGCGGAATGACTTTGGCTTCGCTCCAGGCCTGAGGACAAAACGTTTCCTCTAGGCTCAGATTAAAGATATGACAGATAGGAGTGGCTATAGAGTCAGCTACCATCCTCAGTAGCTTTCCATCTAAGTTGTCAATGCCAGGAGGTTTGTCATTATTGATCGATAACAATAATCTTTCCACCTCTCCCACACTAACTTTACAAAATTCAAACTTCCACTGCTTTTCTTTCATTATTTGTTTTTTTTATGCATGAATACGATGGCTCACTGTTCATTGTTGGCAATTCCTGCCTAACTTTGCCCACTTTGCCAATGAAGTAATCATTAAAATAACTGGCAAAATCAAATGGTTTTGTAATGAATAAGCCATCTGATTGGATGAAAGATGGAGTTTAATTTGTCTTTCCGCCCATCATTTCATTTAAAGTACAATGTTTTTTTCCATCATTCTTTATTTCATTGATCATGGCTTCATAATACAGTTTATTATTCTTTTAGTTGAGGTTAGTCACATAATTTCTCAATTTGCAGTAAGTCAGCCAGTCAGATGTGCAGCCAGACTTATTAGCCACTCCTTTTGCCCCATCTCTTTCAACCGTACAGGTTTTCAATTTCTCATCAATCCATGGAGCCTTAACAGTTCTAACAGTTAGTTTCTTAACAGGTGCATCAATAATTGGAAGAAGCAATTTCATGTGCAGCATCTGGATGCTCCTTGTTAATCACATCAGACCAACACATATTTGTAACATCAACCACATAAGAGTCACTTTGAAATTTGACGTTTTTAGAAACGGAAGGATGCGGAGCAAGAGGAGCAACCCAAAAAATACTTCGGAATTTGACATTGGGAGCAACTGAAACATTTTAAGTTTGGAGAAAAGTGCAAAAAACGTCTAATATTGTAGTGAGACTGTGAGAGCTTATTGTTCATAAAGATGTTGATTTGGCTCTGAGTGACTAAGCGTTTTCTCAATGATCTACGGCAAAGGAGAAACCAACGTCTCCGGAGATTTGTGTGCCAACTGCCATGCCCAGCCTGCTGAGACGTTCCGACACACACATACCGACTGAGTTATCAACTAAACTCAACAAAGTACTTTACACCCACCATACACTACAATGGATATACCCCGTCATTATCACTCCTCCACCCTCACCACTTACACTCTCTCTGTCACCCAACCCCCACTGTAATGATGCTATATCACCTGTCTATTTCTTCACCTTTACACTGCATTACCTCACCCCATCCTTTATACTATACATATCACCCCCAAACATCCCTTTCCTCAATCTCACTTCTTCATGTGAGTAAGTCATGTAAGTACCTCACCCCAACCCTTTACAATACAGTCGTGGTCAAAAGTTTTGAGAATTACACAAATATTAATTTTCACAAAGTCTGCTGACTCAGTTTTTATGATGGCAATTTGCATATACTCCAGAATGTTATGAAGAGTGATCAGATGAAATGCAATTAATTGAAAAGTTCCTCATTGCCATGAAAATGAACTTAATCCACCAAAAAATATTTCCACTGCATTTCAGCCCTGCCACAAAAGGACCAGCTGACATCATGTCAGTGATTATCTCGTTAACACGGGTGAGAGTGTTGACGAGGACAAGGCTGGAGATCACTCTGTCATGCTGATTGAGTTAGAATAACAGACTGGAAGCTTTAAAAGGAGGGTGGTGCTTGAAATCATTGTTCTTCCAGGTTACCTGTAAGGAAACGCGTGCCGTCATCATTGCTTTGCACAAAAAAGGGCTTCACAGGCAAGGATATTGCTGCTAGTAAGATTGCACCTAAATCAACCATTTATCGGATCATCAAGAACTTAAATGAGAGAGGTTCAATTGTTGTGAAGAAGGCTTCAGAGCGCCCAAGAAAGTCCAGCAAGCGCCAGGACCGTCTCCTAAAGTTGATTCAGCTGCGAGATCGGGGCACCACCAGTGCAGAGCTTGCTCAGGAATGGCAGCAGGCAGGTGTGAGTGCATCTGCACGCACAGTGAGGCGAAGACTGTTGGAGGATGGCCTGGTGTCAAGAAGGGCAGCGAGGAAGCCACTTCTCTCCAGGAAAAACATCAGGGACAGACTGATATTCTGCAAAAGGTACAGGGACTGGACTGCTAAGGACTGGGGTAAAGTCATTTTCTCTGATGAATCCCCTTTCCGATTGTTTGGGGCATCCGGAAATAGGCTTGTCCGAAGAAGACAAGGTGAGCGCTACCATCAGTCCTGTGTCATGCCAACAATTTTGCCTAAGAACACAGCCATGAATAAAGAATGGTACCAACACATCCTCCGAGAGCAACTTCTCCCAACCATCCAAGAACAGTTTAGTGATGAACAATGCCTTTTCCAGCATGATGGAGCACCTTGCCATAAGGCAAAAGTGATAACTAAGTGGCTCGGGGAACAAAACATTGAAATGTTGGGTCCATGGCCAGGAAACTACCCAGACCTTAATTACATTGAGACCTTGTGGTCAATCCTCAAGAGGCGGGTGGACAAACAAAAACCCACAAATTCTGACAAACTCCAAGCATTGATTATGCAAGAATGGGCTGCCATCAATCAGGATGTGGCCCAGAAGTTAATT
This sequence comes from Coregonus clupeaformis, assembly GCF_020615455.1. Classification (NCBI taxonomy): domain Eukaryota; kingdom Metazoa; phylum Chordata; class Actinopteri; order Salmoniformes; family Salmonidae; genus Coregonus; species Coregonus clupeaformis. The sequence continues at coordinate 29,057,963 of NC_059196.1, read as the reverse complement.
GACAGCATGCCAGGGCGGATTGCAGAGGTCTTGAAAAAGAAGGGTCAACACTGCAAATATTGACTCTTTGCATAAACTTAATGTAATTGTCAATAAAAGCCTTTGACACTCATGGAATGCTTGTAATTATACTTCAGTTTAACATAGTAACATCTGACAAAAATATATAAAAACACTGAAGCAGTAAACTTTGTGAAGACCAATACTTGTGTCATTCTCAAAACTTTTGACCACGACTGTATATAACACACTCTAATAAATTACACTATATTTATTCCCCCTTTTCCTCACCCCTTTATAGCACATTACCTCCCTCCCTCTCTCTCATCCTCCCTCCCTCCGTCCCCCTCCCTACCTCCCCCCTCCCTCTCTGTCATCACCCTTCACTTCCTGTCTCATTGTTTACAGATCATCCTCCATGACATCCTGTGAAGGATGCAGTCTTAGAGCCGTCCCTCACCACAGTGTCACCGCTCTGCCTTCAGAATTCAATCATTTAGTGAAACTGCAGTGCGGCACCATTATTTACAGCCAAACCAGAGAACACCCATCGCTGATCTCTGTTCCCATTGATTATTAGAATTTATCAGTTATTCGTTCAATAGCTATCCACCAACGAATATATTTTCAAACGGGTTAGTGTCATTACTGTCTCTGCTATTCTATATGTTCCTCTGGTCTGCTGATCCTCTCCTGTTCAGGTGGTATTCAATAACATCCTCTCCTGTTCAGGTGGTATTCAATACGATCCTCTCCTGTTCATGTGGTATTCAATACGATCCTCTCCTGTTTAGGTGGTATTCAATACGATCCTCTCCTGTTCATGTGGTATTCAATACGATCCTCTCCTGTTCATGTGGTATTCAATACGATCCTCTCCTGTTCAGGTGGTATTCAATACGATCCTCTTCTGTTCAGGTGGTATTCAATACAATGCTCTCCTGTTCAGGTGGTATTCAATACGAACCTCTCCTGTTCAAGTGGTATTCAATACGTGCTCTTTCTTTTTCTCCATCACTCCCTCTCAGTCTCAGAATGAATGTTCCAGCCTTCCTCCTCCTCCTCCTCCTCCTCCTCCTCCTCCTCCTCCTCCTCCTATTCCTCCTCCTCCTCCTCCTCCTCCTCCTCGTCCTCTTCCTCCTCATCTTCCTCGTCCTCTTCCTCCTCCTCTTCCTCTTCCTCATCTTCATCTTCATCTTCCTCCACCTCCTCCTCTTCATCTTCCTCCTATTCTTCCTCTTCCTCTTCATCTTCCTCCTCCTCCTCTTCCTCTTCATCTTCCTCCTCTTCCTCTCCATCATCTTCCTCTTCCTCCTCTTCCTTTCCCTCCTTCTCTTCCTCCTCCTCCTCCTCCTCCTCCTCCTCTAGCTCCCGCTGGCCCTCTATTGACTAAAGCCCCATAATCCAGTGCTATGATTGCTGTGCCATAGGCTACAGTTAGAGGTGCTAACAATAACAGACTGGAGGCAAAGAGTCGTTCTACTGGCTACAGGGCATTTACTCTGAGGAGCGGCCTTGGATGCTTTCTCTCTTTGTCTCTTCATTCCTCTTCTATTCTACTGTCAAAATGTCTTGTGTCTGACAGGAAGATAGAAATAAGAAGAATAGCTATGTATCCTCTTTTTTTTGTTATCTGATCATATACAAAGGTGAGACAGCAACACATCCATCCACCCACCTTCATATACCGTGCATCAATACTTATTCAAATCCAATCAAATCCAATGCTTCTTTTATAGTGAACACAATCGTTGGTATCTGCCTGTTTAGTGGTCATCCCTGTTTTCCTCTGCTATCATCTACCTTTCCTCCCTTCTCATCCCATCCTCTCCACACTCATTCCACTGGAGATTATTCCCATGTTCCCATTCTCTGGGCTTCATCCATGCCCGGAGCGCTGGATATGAGTTCATCAGGGAATGCCCATGAGCAGCGGATAATCAGAGCGGAGCGTTGGGAAAGCTGTCAGGAGTCAGTGATGTGCTGTTACAGGCTAGACAGAGAACGACTTTAAAGCCCTTTGTCGCACAGTCACACAAACACACTCACATATGTACACACACACACACACACACACTGTATGTACACACACACACACACACACGTATGAACACACATGTGTGTTTATGTGAACACATACATATGAACACACGCCAGCTCAACACCTCACCAAAGGCAGTATCACTCTGAAAGGAGGCTGGCACTGTGATACTGTCATTGACAGGTGACTGTAACTCTCCAGCTGTGTGTGTGGAAGACGTGACGTGTGTGTAACTGGCATGTCAGCCTGCCGTGTATGTGTCATTAGCATGTTTCCTCTCTGCGGGTATTAGCCTGAGGGTCGTCTCTCGTCATACTGACCCCGCTCAAGGAACTGACGGCGTCTCTAAAAGAGAGATGAATGACAGAGAGGGGGGGGGGTTGAATGAGAGAAGATGAGAGCGAGGAGGCATGTGTTGACAACATCCATAGATCCATGGCGTCCAGTCAAACAGGACGTTTGCGACAGAGGTCACATCATCATACACACACACAAATACACCCCCAAACACATACACACACTCATTGTTGCCGCTTGCTACAGACCCCCCTCAGCCCCCAGCTGTGCCCTGAACACCATATGTGAATTGATTGCCCCTCATCTATCCTCAGAGTTCGTATTGCTTGGTGACCTAAACTGGGATATGCTTAACACCCCGGCCGTCCTACAATCTAAACTAGATGCCCTTAATCTCACACAAATTATCAAGGAACCTACCAGGTACAATCCTAAATCCGTTAACATGGGCACCCTCATAGATATCATCCTGACTAATTTAACCTCTAAATACACCTCCGCTGTCTTCAACCAGGATCTCAGCGATCACTGCCTCATTGCCTGCGTCCGTAATGGGTCCGCGGTCAAACGACCACCCCTCATCACTGTCAAACGCTCCCTAAAACACTTCAGCGAGCAGGCCTTTCTAATTAACCTGGCCTAGGTATCCTGGATGAATATTGACCTCATTCCGTCAGTAGAGGACGCCTTTACTGTTCTTTTAGTTGTTCTTTAAAAGTGCTTTCCTCTCCATCTTAAATAAGCATGCCCCATTCAAAAAATTCAGAACTAAGAACAGATATAGCCCCTGGTTCACCCCAGACTTGACTGCCCCTGACCAGCACAAAAACATCCTGTGTCGTACGGCATTAGCATCGAACAGCCCCCGCGATATGCAACTTTTCAGGTGAAGTCAGGAACCAATATAGACAATCAGTTAGGAAAGCAAAGGCTAACTTTTTCAAACAGAAATGTGCATCATGTAGCACTAACTCCAAAAGGTTTTGGGACACTGTAAAGTCCATGGAGAATAAGAGCACCTCCTCCCAGCTACCCACTGCACTGAGGCTAGGAAACACTGTCACTACCGATAAATTTCAACAAGCATTTTGCTACGGCTGGCCATGCTTTCCACCTGGCTAACCCTACCCCGGCCACCAGCTCTGCACCCTCCGCTGCATCTTACCCATGCACCCCCCGCTTCTCCTTCATCCAAATTCAGATAGCTGATGTTCTGAAAGAGCTGCAAAATCTGGACCCCTACAAATCAGCTGGGCTACACAATCTGGACCCTTTCTTTCTAAAATTAGCTGCCGAAATTGTCGCAACCCCTATTACTAGCCTGTTCAACCTCTCTTTCGTAACATCTGAGATCCCCAGAGATTGGAAAGCTGCCGCGGTCATCCCCCTCTTCAAAGGGGGTGACACTCTAGATCCAAACTGTTACAGACCTATATCCATCCTGCCCGAGATGGTCATGGGTGTACCTCAGCCACGCTCAAGGTCCTAAACGATATAACAACCGCGATCGATAAAAGACAGTACTGTGCAGCCGTCTTCATTGACCTGGCCAAGGCTTTTGACTCTGTCAATCACCGCATTCTTATTGGCAGACTAAATAGCCCTGGTTTCTCAAATGACTGCCTCGCCTGGTTCACCAACTACTTCTCAGATAGAGTTCAATGTGTCAAATCGGAGGGCCTGTTGTCTGGACCTCTGGCAGTCTCTATGGGGGTGCCACAGGGTTCAATTCTCGGGCCGACTCTATTCTCTGTGTATATCAATGATGTCGCTCTTGCTGCTGGTGACTCTCAGATCCACCTCTACGCAGACGACACCATTTTGTATACATCTGGCCCTTCATTGGACACTGCGTTAACAAATCTCCAAACGAGCTTCAATGCCATACAACACTCCTTCAGTGGCCTCCAACTGCTCTTAAACGCTAGTAAAACTAAATGCATGCTCTTCAATCGAACGCTGCTTGCACCCGCCTGCCCGACTAGAATCACTACTCTCGGCGCCTCTGACTTAGAATATGTGGACAACTACAAATACCTAGGTGTCTGGTTAGACTGTAAACTCTCCTTCCAGACTCACATGAAGCATCTCCAATCCAAAGTTAAATCTAGAATCGGCTTCCTATTTAGCAACAAAGCCTCCTTCACTCATGCTGCTAAACATGCCCTCGTAAAACTGACTATCCTACCGATCCTTGATTTCGGCGATGTCATTTACAAAATAGCTTCCAACACTCTACTCAGCAAATTGGATGTAGTCTATCACAGTGCCATCCGTTTTGTCACCAAAGCCCCATTTACTACCCACCATTGTGACCTGTATGCTCTCGTTGGTTGGCCTTCATTACATATTCGTCGCCAAACCCACTGGCTCCAGGTCATCTATAAATCCCTTCTAGGCAAATCCCCGCCTTATCTTAGCTCATTGGTCACCATAGCAACACCCACCCGTAGTATGCGTTCCAGCAGGGATATCTCACTGGTCATCCCCAAAGCCAACACCTCCTTTGGTCACCATTCTTTCCAGTTCTCTGCTGCAAATGACTGGAACGAACTGCAAAAATCTCTGAAGCTGGAGACACTTATCTCCCTCACTATCTTTAAGCATTAGTTGTCAGAGCAGCTTACCGATCACTGCACCTGTACACAGTCCATCTGTAATTAGCCCACCCAACTACCTCATCCCCATATTGTTATTTACATTGTTATTTATTTTGCTTATTTGCACCCCAGTATCTCTATTTGCACATCATCTTCTGCACATCTATCACTCCAGTGTTAATACTAAATTATAATTGTAATTATTTTGCACTATGGCCTATTTATTGCCTTACCTCCATAGCTTACTGCATTTGCACACACTGTATATAGATTTTCTATTGTGTTATTGACTGTACGTTTTGTTTATTTCATATGTAACTCTGTGTTGTTGTTGTTTTTTCCACACTGCTTTGCTTTATCTTGGCCAGGTCGCAGTTGTAAATAACTGGCTTACCTGGTTAAATAAAGGTGAAAAAAATATTTCAACACACACAACCAGACACAGATATTACATTGTAAGGGACACGTGAGCCTGCACAGTGCACCTGTAGATTCACCACCATAGAAAACCTGAAGCACCATGCTTGTCTTTTAGTGTAGAGCACAGCTAAGGAGAAGAAGAAAAGATTGAAGATGAATCCCAAACCTGTCAGTAGTACTGTGATGTCAGACAAGATGGCGGACAATAGGAAGCCCATTGACACATTACAAAGGTTAGATATGTACTGTCAGTTTTTTTTCTCCCCTTAAACATGACATCTTCTAGATGCAGCTCATCAAGCTGAGAAATGCAATCTCTTATCTTGTCACTCTTATTGCAGAGAGAGGCTGAGAGAGAGAGCGAGAGAAAAGAGAGAGAGAGAGAGAGAGAGAGAGAGAGAGAGAGAGAGAGAGAGAGAGAGAGAGAGATGAGTAAGAGAATGGAGAATGACCCCCCCTACACACAGATGCGCAACTTGTTGCTCAGTCAGTCCCAGCGTTGTATTCCCATGAAGCCACACCTTCCTGCTACATGGGCATAAATCGCTCACAGCAATTGATTTGATTTCATTCCTCCATTTCCCCAGTAAACTTATGTGCTTGAGATGCATGGGGCTGTACATTTACCTGATTAAGGGAGTGGATAGGGGGCGGATGGAGAGCTGATGGGGGGTAGGTAGTGGGGAGGGAGGGACGGTGACAGGGATGTAAGTGGTAGTGGGGGAAGGTAGTGGTGGTAGGGGTTGGGGGGATGTGACAGGAAAGTGAAATGGATTAACGGTGTTAGTCATTGGTTGAGACACTAACAGAGGCAGAGGATGAAGATGGGATAGGTGGGATGGGGTGTTCCCTATACATCATCTGACTGAGTGCCAAGCCAGGCAAGGCGAGGCGAGGAGAGGAGAGGAGGCACAGAGCCTGGTTAACCCTTCGGCTGGACTATGACAGAGAGTTAGGGTCAGAGGTCATGCTCGGAGGAGACGTGGGGTAGCTCAGAAGGGGATGGATAGCAGCACAGAGCCAGGTTAACCCTACTGCAGGACTATGACAGAAGCTAGGGTTAGGGTCAGAGGTCATGCTGGGAGGAGACGTGGGGTAGCTTAGCAGGGGATGGATAGCTGCACAGAGCCTGGTTAACCCTACGGCTGGACTATAACATTTACATTTACGTCATTTAGCAGACGCTCTTATCCAGGGCGACTTACAATTATTATTATTTTTTTGTGGGTGGGGGGTGGGGGTTGGGGTAAAGGATTACTTTATCCTATCCCAGGTATTCCTTAAAGAGGTGGGGTTTCAAATGTCTCCGGAAGGTGGTGAGTGACTCCGCTGTCCTGGCGTCGTGAGGGAGCTTGTTCCACCATTGGGGTGCCAGAGCAGCGAACAGTTTTGACTGGGCTGAGCGGGAACTATGCTTCCGCAGAGGTAGGGGAGCCAGCAGGCCAGAGGTGGATGAACGCAGTGCCCTCGTTTGGGTGTAGGGACTGATCAGAGCCTGAAGGTACGGAGATGCCGTTCCCCTCACAGCTCCGTAGGCAAGCACCATGGTCTTGTAGCAGATGCGAGCTTCAACTGGAAGCCAGTGGAGTGTGCGGAGGAGCGGGGTGACGTGGAGAGAACTTGGGAAGGTTGAACACCAGACGGGCTGCGGCATTCTGGATGAGTTGTAGGGGTTTAATGGCACAGGCAGGGAGCCCAGCCAACAGCGAGTTGCAGTAATCCAGACGGGGAGATGACAAGTGCCTGGATTAGGACCTGTGCCGCTTCCTGTGTAAGGCAGGGTCGTACTCTCCGAATGTTGTAGAGCATGAACCTACAGGATCGGGTCACCGCCTTGATGTTAGCGGAGAACGACAGGGTGTTGTCCAGGGTCACGCCAAGGCTCTTCGCACTCTGGGAGGAGGACACAACGGAGTTGTCAACCGTGATGGCGAGATCATGGAACGGGCAGTCCTTCCCCGGGAGGAAGAGCAGCTCCGTCTTGCCGACTATGACAGAGAGTTAGGGTCAGAGGTCATGCTCGGAGGAGACGTGGGGTAGCTTAGCAGGGGATGGATAGCTGCACAGAGCCAGGTTAACCCTACTGCTGAACTATGACAGAAGTTAGGGTTAGGGTCAGAGGTCATGCTGGGGGGAGACATGGGGTAGCTTAGCAGGGGATGGATAGCTGCACAGAGCCTGGTTAACCCTACGGCTGGACTATGACAGAGGTTAGGGTTAGGGTCAGAGGTCATGCTGGGAGGAGACGTGGGGTAGCTTAGCAGGGGATGGATAGCTGCACAGAGCCTGGTTAACCCTACTGCAGGACTATGACAGGTGGAGTCACTACAGACTACATTTGACCTCAGAAGGTGTAGTGCAGTGGTTTACAGAGATCACACTGCAGAATGGACTTGGTTATTGAGTATAACACAAAGTAGACAGATTGCATTAGAACATGGAGGCTAGTAATTTAGCTGGCACCGTGCAGTGTGAACCGAGACAGGCTGTGTTGTAGATGTTGTATCTCTGTAGATGACAACCAACCCACTGGTTGTGTGGCAGTGGATTGGTTGGTCCAACCTGGACTCAGGGGCAGACGTAACATAGCAAATGTAAATCCAGGACACCCCAATTAGTATGATATGTTATGTTTCGTATGGTATGTATGGTACATAAGGTATGTATTTACATAAGTATTTAAGTTCTTTTCTATGAGACTCGAAATTGAGCTCAGGTGCATCCTGTTTCCATTGATCATCCTTGAAATATTTCTACAACTTGATTGGAATCCACCTGTGGTACATTTTTGAAAACATTTGCATTGATGTCAGAGTGATTAGAGGGACAATAGAGTGCTGAGTACCAGGGAGTTAGCAAGTTTGGTAGGCTACTAATGACCATCAGCAGCATCAGAGCTTGGAGAAGCTTAATTACCATCACCAAACGGTCACGTGGAATTTGACTGCCTTCAAGACTCGTGACCGCCAGTGTGGCGGTAATACGGTCACCGCAACATCCCTAGTCATAACCAGTAATAAAATAACAGAATATATGTCACAACAATTACAACAATTAATGATTTGTATTTTTTACTGATCTATTTTCAACTTTTTTTTCTTTTCTTTTTTTTTTTTTTTTTTACTGCATTGTTGGCTAAGGGCTTGTAAGAACACTACACCTGTTGTGGCAAATTACATTTAATTTGATTTGAACAATGGCACCGGAGGGGATGCCTGCCATTTTATGGGCTCTTAACCAACCTCTTAACCAACCTATTGTGTTTGTTTTTTCACATTGTTTGTAACTCATTTTGTACATAATGTTGCTGCTACCATCTCTTATGACCGAAAATAGTTTCTGGACATCAGAACAATGATTACTCACCTTGAACTGGACAAATAATATTTATATAATGAGTCGGATGAGAGGGATTTGCTCCAGACACCCGACAGGGCCCTCATCCCCGTCATTTGCAGTAGAAAGAGACGGAGATATCGTGGAAGGAGATCGGGGTGCCTGGTAAGGAGCCGGCGACGAGTGGCTAATCTGCCTTTGCCATCGATACTATCGGCCAACGTACAATCGCTTGATAATAAAGTGGATGAACTAAAAGCGCGTATATCCTACCAACGGGACATAATTAAACTGTAATATATTATGTTTCACCGAGGCGTGGCTGAACGACGACATGAATAACATACAGCTGACAGGTTATACACTGTATCGGTAGGATAGAACAGCAGCCTCTGGTAAGACAAGGGGTGGCAGTCTATGTATATTTGTAAACAACAGCTGGTGCACGATATCTAAGGAAGTCTTTAGGTTTTGCTCGCCTGAGGTGGAGTATCTCATGATAAGCTGTAGACCACACTATCTACCAAGAGAGTTTTCATCTATATTCTTCGTAGCTGTCTATTTACCACCACAAACCGATTCTGGCACTAAGACCGCACTCAATGAGCTGTATACGGCCAAAAGTAAACAGGAAAACGCTCATCCAGAGGCGGAGCTCCCAGTGGCCGGGGACTTTAATACAGGGAAACTTAAATCCGTTTTACCTAATTTCTACCAGCATGTTAAATGTGCAACCAGAGGGGAAAAAACTCTAGATCACCTTTACTCCACACACAGAGACGCATACAAAGCTCTCCCTCGCCCTCCATTTGACAAATCTGACCATAATTATATCCTCCTAATTCCTGCTTACAAGCAAAAACTAAAGCAGGAATCACCAGTTACTCAATCAGTCAATAAAAAAGTGGTCAGATGAAGCAGATGCTAAGCAACAGGACTGTTATGCTAGCACAGACTGGAACATGTTCCGGGATTCTTCCGATGGCATTGAGGAGTACACGACATCAGTCACTGGCTTCATCAATAAGTGCATCGATGACGTCGTCCCCACAGTGACTGTACATACGTACCCCAACCAGAAGCCATGGATTACAGGCAACATCCGCACTGAGCTAAAGGGTAGAGCTTCCGCTTTCAAGGTGCGGAACTCTAACCCGGAAGCTTATAAGAAATCCCGCTATGCCCTCCAATGAACCATCAAACAGGCAAAGCCTCAATACAGGACTAAGATCGAATCGTACTACACCGGCACCGACGCTTGTCAGATGTGGCAGGGCTTGCAAACTATTACAGACTACAAAGGGAAGCACAGCCGCGAGCTGCCCAGTGACACGAGCCTACCAGACGAGCTAAATTACTTCTATGCTCGCTTTGAGGCAAATAACACCGAAACATGCATGAGAGCATCAGCTGTTCCGGACGACTTTGTGATCACGCACTCCGTAGCTGATGTGAGTAAGACCTTTAAACAGGTCAACATTCACAAGGCCGCAGGGCCAGACGGATTACCAGGTCGTACACTCCGAGCATGCGCTGACAAACTGGCAAGTGTCTTCACTGACATTTTCAACCTCTCCCTGTCTGAGTCTGTAATACCAACATGTTTCAAGCAGACCACCATAGTCCCTGTGCCCAAGAACACTAAGGTAACCTGCCTAAATGGCTACCGACCCGTAGCACTGACGTCTGTAGCCATGAAGTGCTTTGAAAGTCTGGTCATGGCTCACATCAACACCATTATCCCAGAAACCCTAGACCCACTCCAATTTGCATACAGCCTCAACAGATCCACAGATGATGCGATCTCTATTGCGCTCCACACTGCCCTTTCTCACCTGGACAAAAGGAACAACTATGTGAGAATGCTATTCATTGACTACAGCTCAGGCCTGATCACCGACAACGATGAGACAGCTTATAGGGAGGAGGTCAGAGACCTGGCCGTGTGGTGCCAGGACAACAACCTCTCCATCAATGTGATCAAGACAAAGGAGATGATTGTGGACTACAGGAAAAAGAAGAGGACCAAGCGCGCCCCCATTCTCATCGACGGGGCTGTAGTGGAGCAGGTTGAGAGCTTCAAGTTCCTTGGTGTCCACATCACCAACAAGCTAACATGGTCCAAGCACACCAAGACAGTCGTGGAGACTGAAAAGATTTGGCATGGGTCCTCAGATCCTCAAAAGATTCTACAGCTGGCAATCGAGAGTATCCTGACTGGTTGCATCACTGCCTGGTATGGCAACTGCTCAGCCTCTGACGTAAGGCGCTACAGAGGGTAGTGCGTACAGCCCAGTACATCACTGGGGCCAAGCTTCCTGCCATCCAGGACCTCTATACCAGGCGGTGTCAGAGGAAGGCCCTAAAAACTCCAGCAACCCTAGTCATTGACTGTTCTCTCTGATACTGCACGGCAAGCGGTACCAGAGCGCCAAGTCTAGGTCCAAGAGGCTTCTAAACAGCTTCTACCCCCAAGCCATAAGACTCCTGAACATCTAATCAAATGGCTACCTAGACTATTTGCATTACCACCCCCCTCTCTCTTTTACGTTGCTGCTACTCTCTGTTTATTATCTACGCATATTCAGTTTTATAACTCTACCTACATGTATATATTACTTTAATTACCTCTACTAACCTGTGCCCCCGCACATTGACTCGGTGCCGGTACCCCCTGTATATAGCCTCCCTACTGTTATTTTACTGCTGCTCTTTAATTATTATTATTATTTTTTATTTTTTTTAGGTATTCTTTCTTAAAACTGCATTGTTGGTTAAGGGCTTGCAAGTAAGCATTTCACTGTAAGGTCTACACCTGTTGTATTCGGCGCATGTGACAACTACAATTTGATTTGATTTGATTTGAACAGGTGGCTGGTTTACAGCAGGCTGGTTGGTGTGGTGTTCTCTTGGTGTGGGGTTCTGTTGGTGTGGGGTTCTGTTTGTGTGGGCTCTGTTGGTGTGGGGTTCTGTTAGTATGGGCTCTGTTGGTGTGGGGTTCTGTTGGTGTGGGGTTCTGTTAGTGTGGGCTCTGTTGGTGTGGGGTTCTGTTAGTGTGGGCTCTGTTGGTGTGGGGTTCTCTTGGTGTGGGGTTCTCTTGGTGTGGGCTCTGTTGGTGTGGGGTTCTGTTGGTGTGGTCTGTTTTGGTGTGGGGTTCTGTTGGTGTGGGGTTCTGTTAGTGTGGGCTCTGTTGGTGTGGGGTTCTGTTGGTGTGGTCTGTTTTGGTGTGGGGTTCTGTTGGTGTGGGGTTCTGTTGGTGTGGGCTCTGTTGGTGTGGTGTTCTGTTGGTGTGGGTTATGTTGGTGTGGTCTGTTTTGGTGTGGGGTTATCTTGGTGTGGGTTCTGTTAGTGTGGACTCTATTGGTGTGGGGTTCTGTTAGTGTGGGCTCTGTTGGCGTGGGGTTCTGTTAGTATGGGCTCTATTGGTGTGGGGTTCTGTTAGTGTGGGCTCTGTTGGTGTGGGGTTCTCTTGGTGTGGTCTCTGTTGGTTTGGGGTTCTGTTGGTGTGGTGTTCTGTTGGTGTGGGGTTCTCTTGGTGTGGGCTCTGTTGGTGTGGGGTTCTGATGGTGTGGTGTTCTGTTGGTGTGGGGTTCTCTTGGTGTGGGCTCTGTTGGTTTGGGGTTCTGTTGGTGTGGTATTCTGTTGGTGTGGGGTTCTCTTGGTGTGGGCTCTGTTGATTTGGGGTTCTGTTGGTGTGGGGTTCTCTTGGTGTGGGCTCTGTTGGTGTGGGCTCTGTTGGTGTGGGGTTCTGTTGTCCTGTGTGGCTCAGTTGGTAGAGCATGGTGCTTACAATGCCAGTGTTGTGGGTTCAATTCCCATGGGGGACCAGTACAAAAATAAATGCACTCACTAACGTAAATTGCTCTGTATAAGAGTGTGTAAAAAAATGTTGGGGCTTTGTTGGTGTGGGCTGGCTCGCTCTGACAGAAGTGTTTTAATTTGTCACAGCCTGAGGGCCTGTCTGTTTTTAATGGCGCCTTTCACTGCCTCTGTTTATAACCCTTGTAAACTCGACCTCACTGTGAGTCCACTGTCTGATACTCACACACGTATGCACACACAAACACACTTACACACTCTCTCTCTCTATCTATCTCTCTCTCTCTCTCTCTCTCTCTCTCTCTCTCTCTCTCTCTCTCTCTCTCTCTCTCTCTCTCTCTCTCTCTCTCACACACACACACACATTGACATGTTAGTCATTTAGCAGACACTCTTATCCAGAGTAACATATTTAGTGCATTCATCTTAAGATAGCAAGGTGGGACAACCACATATCTCAGTCATAGGAAGTACATTTTTCCTCAATAAAGTATCTATCAGCAAAGTCAGAGCTGGAAAGGGGGGAGGTCAAGTGTGTGTTGGTTCACGAAAGGCTTTTACCCCCTTTCTAGCTCTGACTGCTGATAGATACTTTATTGAGGAAAAATGTACTTACTATGACTGAGATATGTGGTTGGCCCATCTAGCTATCTTAAGATGAATATACTAAATGTAAGTCACTCTGGATACGACTGTCTACTAAATGACTAACATGTCAATGTAAATGTATGTGTGAGAGAGAGAGAGAGTGTGAGTGTGTGTGAGTATAAATGTGTCTGTATGTACGTGTGTGTGTCTCTGTGTGTCTCTCTGTCACACACACACACACACACACACCAAAATGAGGGCGCGTGATGTCTGATCCCACATGCATAACACACAAACACACATACTGTACACACAGATGTATGCAAAATCCAAAACACACACACAATGCTTTCCATGTAGTTCTTCTAAAAGTAGAAAGGAGAGTGGCTGGGGAGCTGGTGGCAGCCAATAGAGTTAGGTCAGGTACAGAGCTAATGGATATCTGACTGCTATCCCCTGGGGTAATGAGAAGAGATTGGCTGAAATGTACTCAATTTGACTATCAAAGGTTGCTGTATTAAGGCATGTATGAGACTGAGAAAGAGAACGCCTGAGATAGTGGGTCTAATTAATGGAACTGATTTAAATGACATGAACTAGATCTTTTCAAACTAAGCACCCAACGTAATATCTATTCATTCTTACATTCTCATTCCCTCTCTCTTTCTCGTTCACGTCCTAGCTTTTCTCCTTCCTTCTCCCCCTCTTTCTGTTTCTCTCTCCCTGAATAGGAGGTAAGTAGAGAGGCAGCGCTGTCGCTCTGCCCACTCCTCCTTCTCTCTCTCTCTCGCTCCCTCCCTCTTTTGCATTTACCCTTTAGAAAATAAAAAGACAGTCAGTTTGACACGAGGTGAATTAGCTCAATAGATGTTATTCCGTCACTTTTGTTCTCCCCGAGCTAACATTCCAAATTAACATTCCAAAGGAACAAGAGAAAACCTGTTGGGAATGCCCATCACATACTGATGATGGCCATTTGACTGTCCATAGTTTCAGCCAGGTTGTTCAATATTGAAGTCGAAATTGGACGTCTATCCATGTCGTGAGGACGTCGGGAAATGCCTTCAAATCCGGCCACTAGGGGCAACAGTGAGCTGTTACCATCCTGTAGGGTTTTGCTAGAGCGTTAAGTACGGGGTGGTGGATGGGTGTAATCCCATGACTCTGGTCCCAACGTTCTGATCCCATGACTCTGGATAAGAAGGTTGGGTGTTTGATCCCAGTCGTGGACAATGGTTTTAAATTTTTTATTTGAACCCTATCCCTAACCTTAACCCTTACGTTAACCATTTGGAATGAGTGCATAAACTTAACCCTCAACTTCAACATTTGACGTTTTGAAAAGTGGAATTATACAGAGCAGCAGGAGCAACAAAAACACTTCGAAATTTGACGTTTGGAGAACGTGGATGAACGTCTCATTCTGCAGAGAGACTGTGAGAGCTTGTTGACAATTTAGCTGTCATGGCGGGCTTCCTTGTTGTTCATTTGCTTCAAAGATCCAGCATGGCACACACCAAATAGCAATAGATGAGAAGGGCTGTGTGTGTGTGTGTGTGTGTGTGTGTGTGTGTGTGTGTGTGTGTGTGTGTGTGTGTGTGTGGCAGGGGATAAACCACCAAGACAATTAGTGCTCGCAATTAGAGCTTGGTTTATGATAAAAGCAGGAGTAAACATGTTTTGAGGAGTAAAATGAAGGCAGGGATAGCGTGAGCTCGGTGAAGAGCTGACAGAATGACAGGAATATGTTAGTGGGGGGACAGTGTAAACAGTGACAGCCTGTGTGCTCCGAGTTAGAGTCCAGTTACCCTGTCCTCACCACACACAGGCCAAGGTGACCTTGGGAAAGTGTCCGTCACAATCAGAACCCTCGGCAGGGGTGTTGTCACTCGTCAGGGGTTACAGCAAGGAATTATGGGATACGAAGGGCTAGCCCAAAGGAAGGTGTACGTTGGGGGTAAGTCAGGACAGGAATAGAGAGAGAGAGAGAGAGAGAGAGAGAGAGAGAGAGAGAGAGAGAGAGAGAGAGAGAGAGAGAGAGAGAGAGAGAGAGAGAGAGAGAGAGAGAGAGAGAGAGAGAGAGAGAGAGAGAGAGAGAGAGAAAGAGAGAGAGACAGAGACAGAGACAGAGACAGAGACAGAGACAGAGAGAGCCTGAGGGAGGGAGACATGGATTGATTGATTGAAGAATGTATGGAAGAAGTTTGAACTTGATAGAGATGTGAATATCAAGAGAAAGAAGAAAGAAAGAATGTATGCTATCAGTTAACACTCAAACCGATAAAGCAGTCCATTTGACTGCTCATGAATTAGTTTGATTTATTACTCTGCCATTTGTAAAGTCACGCCCCCCTCTGTCCTTGACTTCCCCTAAATAAGTTTATATAACACACTTGCGTTAGAATATGAATATCACAAACTGAACTGGAGTTATAACCAGTTTTAGGAGGGCATGTAATTTGTTTTGAATAGTTTGCCCCTCCTTCTCCCAACAGTAGGGCCTGCTCCGCTCCTTCTCCTGACAGTAGGGCCTGCTCCGCTCCTTCTCCCAACAGTAGGTTCTGCTCCGCTCCTTCTCCTGACAGTAGGGCCTGCTCCGCTCCTTCTCCCAACAGTAGGGCCTGCTCCGCTCCTTCTCCTGACAGTAGGGCCTGCTCTGCTCCTTCTCCCAACAGTAGGGCCTGCTCCGCTCCTTCTCCTGACAGTAGGGCCTGCTCCGCTCCTTCTCCCAACAGTAGGTTCTGCTCCGCTCCTTCTCCTGACAGTAGGGCCTGCTCCGCTCCTTCTCCCAACAGTAGGGCCTGCTCCGCTCCTTCTCCTGACAGTAGGACCTGCTCTGCTCCTTCTCCCAACAGTAGGGCCTGATCCACTCCTTCTCCCAACAGTAGGCCCTGCTCCGCTCCTTCTCCTGACAGTAGGACCTGCTCCGCTCCTTCTCCCAACAGTAGGGCCTGATCCGCTCCTTCTCCTGACAGTAGGGCCTGCTCTGCTCCTTCTCCTGACAGTAGGGCCTGCTCCGCTCCTTCTCCCAATAGTAGGGTCTGCTCCGCTCCTTCTTCTGACAGTTGAAAGTGCAGTGCCCAGCTGATAATCACCCCAATAATTGCCTGGAAACTGAACAGAAACTCTACCAAAACTAATTTCACACATCTAACAACAGATGAAATAAATTAAGTAAAGTATGATGGGTGAGAAAGGGGGAGAAAGGGGGAGAAGGGGGGAGAAGGGGTGAGTTGATGAGTGAGAGGAAGCAAATGATGCATAATTATGTAATCACCGATTGTGAATGAATAACATGGAGGACAATTCTATTGTATTGATCCATTGTCATTATAATCATAGAATGGTATGTACCCTATATCAGTCCACCGAATCAAAGCAGTCTAATCAGTCTACTCTGAACTTCTTGGAGTAGGCTACACAGTAAGAGTGTGCGTAATTGTACAGGCTAAACGGCTTTCAATATCTGGGACAATATCCACATCAGGCAGCAGGTTAGCGAGTGTCGGAGAATGTGGTGACGGGGCTGGAGAATGCGGTGATGGGGCTGGAGAATGTGGTGACGGGGCTGGAGAATGTGGTGATGGGGCTTGAGAATGTGGTGACGGGGATGGAGAATGTGGTGATGAGGCTGGAGAATGTGGTGACGGGGATGGAGAATGTGGTGATGAGGCTGAAGAATGTGGTGACGGGGCTGGAGAATGTGATGATGAGGCTGGAGAATGTAGTGATGGGGCTGGAGAATGTGGTGATGGGGCTGGAGAATGTGGTGATGGGGCTTGTGGAAACTTACATTGGCAAGGGTAGAAATATCACCATGGACAATTTATTCACTTCACTTTCATTGGAGAACAAGTTGCTTGCGAAGAAAACAAGTCTGGCCGGCACCGTGAACAAAGTGAGTCAGGAGCTCCCTCCATCTGCGCAAAATAAGGCACCTGCACAGCCGTTGTACTCCTCAACGGCGCTGAAGAATGACAAAACAACTGGAACACAATAAAACAAAAACCGGAGACTATTATGCGCTATAACCAGAAAAAGGTCAAAGTGCGTCAAGCAAGTGAAAGTTGTGAAAGATTTTGTGTCAACTGTTAGGACAAGGGACAACAGCTAAATGAAATCCAAATGATGCCATTGCGTGAAGATGTGCACAATATAAAGCACAAGCTGACAATAATTGACTATTTTTGACTGATGTCATATCAACATTTAAATTAATTATAATTACATTATTGCTTTTTTTTTGCTGAGGTTCACTATTTATCAAGCATACTTGGTTCTTATAATGTTGTTCAGGCTACTGATGTTTTCATCATTTGACCGTGCGCGTTTGGTGTATTGTCGTCATAGAAATAAGCTGTTACCATGTTCCAACACATATGCTTTCTGTTTCATAGTAACAAACACACTCCGAGAAGAACATTGATTGAACACTTGAATTTTGGCATTTTTTTATATAGCCTACAGTAATATAAATAAACGTTGGACACTGATGAGCGATTTCCTCCACATAAATATTACAACAATTACGATGAATGCTTTATGACAGCTACCACCATTCAAATCCAGCCAGACTTATATGAATATAAAATAAACATCTCTACCATTCATCTTTGGGATTGAGCTGTGCCTAACAGTGAAAGTTAATTTCAGTTTTACAGATGTATCCCATTTTATTGAACAGATAAAAATTCATGACATTTTCTATTTAAAAAACATATGTTTACAATTGCTTCCATTTTGGCTTCACAATCAGACAGGTGGCATCATTGTTGTGGCTATCCTCTCTTCAAATGAAAGTCACAAACAAGTACAAATAAAAAATAAAAATGAAATAGTAGTAGAAGTAGAAAAAAAAATGTTTGGGACAAATGGAAACAGAGAAAGGAGGGGGAGAGATAGAGGTCATTTGTCCCCAGTAATTTCATGCTCTCTGAGCTTGACTAAAGTATGAGTTTCATTTCTGATAGTCCACCTACCTTTATGAAAAATGCAGTGAGTTTAGCTTTTGTGTAGAAAGAAAGAAAGACTAGAGAGAGAGAGAGAGAGAGAGAGAGAGAGAGAGAGAGAGAGAGAGAGAGAGAGAGAGAGAGAGAGAGAGAGAGAGAGAGAGAGAGAGAGAGAGAGAGAGAGAGAGAGAGAGACAGAGACAGAGACAGAGACAGAGACAGAGACAGAGACAGAGACAGAGACAGAGACAGAGACAGAGACAGAGACAGAGACAGAGACAGAGATAGAGAGACAGAGACACAGAGAGAGAGAGAACATATATTTACAGCATATCTAATAAAGAATCGGTCTTCTGTCCAAAAGCAATCTCTCCCATGAAGTAGGTATGAGGCTGGGACGGATGGCAGTGGCATGTTTGTGCCTGGTCCACACACACACACACACACACACAAACACACATACACACACACACACACACACAAACACATACACAAACATACACTCATACACAAACACACACAAACATACACAAACACACACACACAAACACAAACACAAACACATACACACACACACACACATACACAAACACACATATATACACAAACACACACACACACACACACACACATACACAAACACAAACACACACACACAAACACACACACACACCCAAACACACACGCACATACACAAACACACACACAAACACACACATACACAAACAAACACACACATGCAGCTAACAAAAAAATATGGAAATGTCTGCTCTACCCAAAATTACAACCAAATAAATGCAGCATTACTGCAAAAATGGAAGAGGAAAGTGGAAGGGGGAAAAAGTAAGGAACTTGTCTGTCGGCCTTGCATTAAAGAACATAATTGGTTAAAGAAAATTGTGATAAATAAAAAAGTATACCAGTTTCATTTAAGGACCAAAGGATTAACAGCCGTCCCATATAGATTGGAAAATAGTTGGGAAGAGATTTTTGACGTACCGATTCCATGGCATAGTGTTTATGAACTGATACGCAAAACAACGCCGGATTCAAAACTTATAATTTTTTTAATTTAAATTATTATACAAAATTCTTGCTACCAATAGAATGTTATTTATATGGGGGATATCATCTTCCCAGCTCTGCAGATTTTGCTGCGAAGAGACAGAACCATTAGATCATTTGTTTTGGTACTGTCCATTTGTAGCTTGTTTTTGGACACAGGTCCAGGAATGGCTAAAGGATTGCAATATTTACCTGGAGCTAACCTTGCAGATAGCACTACTGGGTGATCTGAAAAGTCATAGTCAATCGATTAATATATAACAACTTTTAGCAAAAATGTTTATTTTCAATTTACAATCTGTAGAAACAATGAGAATAGAAGGGTTCAGAACTTTTGTAAAACATTACAGTACAGTTGAAAAATATATGGCAAATAGAAATCCAGTATGGATGGTGTTAAGAGATAGATGGGTGGTGTTGAATGGAGTTGAAGGATGGGACTAATAACAACTAACAACAACTAATAACAACAAGATAACTAATGTAAAGCACACTGTGTCCATAATAAGTATATAGGTTATAGGTTGAGAGCTTTTGTGAAAGAGCACAGTTAGAAAGATATGGCATATAGAAGCAAACAGGATGGACATCATGAAAATGATCGAAGAGGTTGAGGGTAGAGGAAGTTCAGGAGTAAAAACAAACAAAATAGAATTATTGTAAAATTGACTGTGTCCATCAAACGTATATAGTATGTATAAGCTGGATGTAGAGGCCTAAGCATTGTTGTTCACTAATTTATTCCAATTAGGGAAGGGGTGGTGGGGTTGGAAAGTAATAAAAGGAAATATATTTTTTAAAAGGACACATATATATGTATGTATATGTATGTACAGTGTGTGTATATGTATGTGTATGTACAGTATCTCACAAAAGTGAGTACACCCCTCACATTTTTGTAAATATTTCAGTATATCTTTTCATGAGACAACACTGAAGAAATGACACTTTGCTACAATGTAAAGTAGTGAGTGTATAGCTTGTATGACAGTGTAAATTTGCTGTCCCCTCAAAATAACACAACACACAGCCATTAATGTCTAAATCGCTGGCAACAAAAGTGAGTACACTCCTAAGTGAAAATGTCCAAATTGGGCCCAAAGTGTCAATATTTTGTATGGCCACCATCATTTTCCAGCACTGCCTTAACCCTCTTGGGCATGGAGTTCACCAGAGCTTCATAGGTTGCCACTGGAGTCCTCGTCCACTCCTCCATGACGATGGTTGAGGATGCCCCACAGATGCTCAATAGGGTTTAGGTCTGGAGACATGCTTGGCCAGTCCATCACCTTTACCCTCAGCTTCTTTAGCAAGGCAGTGGTCGTCTTGGAGGTGTGTTTGAGGTCGTTATCATGTTGGAATACTGCCCTGCGCTCCAGTCTCCGAAGGGAGGGGATCATGCTCTGCTTCAGTATGTCACAGAACATGTTGGCATTCACGGTTCCCTCAATGAACTGTAGCTCCCCAGTGCCGGCAGCACTCATGCAGCCCCAGACCATGACACTCCCACCACCATGCTTGACTGTAGGCAAGACACACTTGTCTTTGTACTCATTTACATTTACATTTACGTCATTTAGCAGACGCTCTTATCCAGAGCGACTCACAAATTGGTGCATTGACCTTATAGCCAGTGGTATAACCACTTTACAATATGTATATTTTTTATTTTATTTAAAAATATTTGGGGGGTGGGGTAAGGGGGGGTAAAATGATTACTTTATCCTATCCCAGGTATTCCTTAAAGAGGTGGGGTTTCAAGTGTCTCCGGAAGGTGGTGAGTGACTCCGCTGTCCTGGCGTCGTGAGGGAGCTTATTCCACCATTGGGGTACCAGAGCAGCGAACAGTTTTGACTGGGCTGAACAGGAACTGTGCTTCCGCAGAGTTAGGGGGCCAGCAGGCCAGAGGTGGATGAATGCAATGCCCTCGTTTGGGTGTAGGGACTGATCAGAGCCTGAAGGTACGGAGATGCCGTTCCCCTCACAGCTCCGTAGGCAAGCACCATGGTCTTGTAGCAGATGCGAGCTTCAACTGGAAGCCAGTGGAGTGTGCGGAGGAGTGGGGTGACGTGAGAGAACTTGGGAAGGTTGAACACCAGACGGGCTGCGGCATTCTGGATGAGTTGTAGGGGTTTAATGGCACAGGCAGGGAGCCCAGCCAACAGCGAGTTGCAGTAATCCAGACGGGAGATGACAAGTGCCTGGATTAGGACCTGTGCCGCTTCCTGTGTAAGGCAGGGTCATACCCTCCGAATGTTGTAGAGCATGAACTTACAGGATCGGGTCACTGCCTTGATGTTAGCGGAGAACGACAGGGTGTTGTCCAGGGTCACGCCAAGGCTCTTCGCACTCTGGGAGGAGGACACAACGGAGTTGTCAACCGTGATGGCGAGATCATGGAACTGTCACGGTTAACTAAGCCAGAACCCAGAAGCAGACCAGGACAAGGTACGTTGAGGCAAAGGTGAGTGTTTATTAATAGATTCCGAGTGAGGCTGAATAATCCAGGAACAGAGCGGGTGGCGTGGATGGGTTGTTGAGGGTGCAGTGGTTGGTCCGGTACTGGCTCGGCAGCCGCCGACCATCAGGCAGAGGTTGGGTGAAGGTTCCGGGTGAGAGACTGCAGACAGAACAAAAACGGAGGTCAGTACACAGCTAGTCAAAAAGGTGCAAAACAACAAAACTAACACTAATGGCTCAGAGACTGATACGCAGACAAACATACTGTTCATGGCTAACGATCCGGCAGGAACTGGATGTTGGGCCAGAGCCTAAGAAGGGTGATGATCAGGACCAGGTGTGCAGATTGCTGATGGGATGCAGGTGCGGAAAACAAAAGCGCTCCCCGGAGCGTTCCCGAACCCTCGGGAAACTGGAGATTACGAACAGGAACACTAGTCACCAGACAGGACCCGACTCAGACAGCCGGGATCGTTACAGGAACGGGCAGTCCTTCCCAAAGAGGAAGAGCAGCTCCGTCTTGCCGAGGTTCAGCTTGAGGTGGTGATCCGTCATCCACACTGATATGTCTGCCAGACATGCAGAGATGCGATACGCCACCTGGTTATCAGAAGGGGGAAAGGAGAAGATTAGTTGTGTGTCGTCTGCGTAGCAATGATAGGAGAGGCCATGTGAGGATATGACAGAGCCAAGTGACTTGGTGTATAGCGAGAATAGGAGAGGGCCTAGAACTGAGCCCTGGGGGACACCAGTGGTGAGAGCACGTGGTGCGGAGACAGATTCTCGCCACGCCACTTGGTAGTAGTGACCGGTCAGGTAGGACGCAATCCAAGAGTGAGCCGCGCCAGAGATGCCCAGCTCGGAGAGGGTGGAGAGGAGGATCTGATGGTTCACAGTATCAAAGGCAGCAGACAGGTCTAGAAGGACAAGAGCAGAGGAGAGAGAGTTAGCTTTAGCAGTGCGGAGAGCCTCCTTGACACAGAGAAGAGCAGTCTCAGTTGAATAACCAGTCTTGAAACCTGACTGGTTTGGATCAAGAAGGTCATTCTGAGAGAGATAGCAAGATAGTTGGCTAAAGACGGCACGCTCAAGAGTTTTGGAGAGAAAAGAAAGAAGGGATACTGGTCTGTAGTTGTTGACATCAGAGGAATCGAGTGTTGTTTTTTTTAGAAGGGGTGCAACTCTCTCTCTCTTGAAGACGGAAGGGACATAGCCAGCGGTCAAGGATGAGTTGATGAGCTAGGTGAGGTAAGGGAGAAGGTCACCGGAGATGGTCTGGAGAAGAGAGGAGGGGATAGGGTCAAGCGGGCAGGTTGTTGGGCGGCCGGCCGTCACAAGTCGCAAGATTTTATCTGGAGAGAGAGGGGAGAAAGAAGTCAAAGCATAGGGTAGGGCAATGTGAGCAGGACCAGCAGTGTCATTTGACTTAACAAACGAGGATCGGATGTCGTCAACCTTCTTTTCAAAATGGTTGACGAAGTCATCCACAGAGGGAGGGGGGAGGAGGATTCAGCAGGGAGGAGAAGGTTGCAAAGAGCTTCCTAGGGTTAGAGGCAGATGCTTGGAATTTAGAGAGAAGGTTGCAAAGAGCTTCCTAGGGTTAGAGGCAGATGCTTGGAATTTAGAGTGGTAGAGTGGTAGAGTGGCTTTAGCAGCAGAAACAGATGAAGAAAATGTAGAGAGGAGGGAGTGAAAAGATGCCAGGTCCGCAGGGAGTCTAGTTTTCCTCCATTTCCGCTCGGCTGCCCGGAGCCCTGTTCTGTGAGCTCGCAATGAGTCATCAAGCCACGGAGCAGGAGGGGAGGTCCGAGCCGGCCGGGAGGATAGGGGACATAGAGAGTCAAAGGATGCAGAAAGGGAGGAGAGGAGGGTTGAGGAGGCAGAATCAGGAGATTGGAGAGAGAAGGATTGAGCAGAGGGAAGAGATGATAGGATGGAAGAGGAGAGAGTAGCGGGAGAGAGAGAGCGAAAGTTGCGACAGCGCATTACCATCTGAGTAGGGGCAGAGTGAGTAGTGTTGGAGGAGAGCGAGAGAGAAAAGGATACAAAGTAGTGGTCGGAGACATGGAGGGGAGTTGCAGTGAGATTAGTAGAAGAACAGCATCTAGTAAAGATGAGGTCAAGCGTATTGCCTGCCTTGTGAGTAGGGGGGGACGGTGAGAGGGTGAGGTCAAAAGAGGAGAGGAGTGGAAAGAAGGAGGCAGAGAGAAATTAGTCAAAGGTAGACGTAGGGAGGTTGAAGTCACCCAGAACTGTGAGGGGTGAGCCATCCTCAGGAAAGGAACTTATCAAGGAGTCAAGCTCATTGATGAACTCTCCA